>NC_046365.1:33957161-34054429 GCF_011125445.2 Fundulus heteroclitus
AAAATTCTGTGTTTATGACGTTTCTGATTTCTGGTATTTATAACAACGTTGCCAACAGGAGATGCTCCCATTGTAACTGTACTTACTAAAGCCCCGACTGTGTGTTATAAAGTCACAACAGAAATGATAAATTCAGCTGAAACCTATCCTTGAACCCAGTCCAGAGTAGATGGAAACATTGAGCACCGTTCAAAATGCCACGCCCTTGAAATATGACAACATACCAAGAATTGCATCAAGGCAGCCACTGTCAAATGAAATATTGCACAGATTGATATTGCAATGAAAATTGTGCAGCTCTGGTGAGCCCTGGTAGACCCTTCCAGCAGGTACAGCGAGCTAAATTTACTGCACAAGTCAAGTGAAGGGTAGAGTGGTCTGGGAGGTAAGCATTGCAACTTGGAGTTTTACACATTTACCATCAACATTTCGATGGGTTTAAGGTATCCTAGCCTATTCTTTAGACCAGCTTGTTTCTAAGACTAGCACCTGTTTAGCACTAAAACAATAGCGAACAACATATTTCTCTGGCTGTTTCATTCTCCTTTTATTTAATTGCTCCTGCCTCCAGCTTGGTTACATATTTGGTAGGAAATGCCACCATATTTCTGTTCCAAGTGAAGCATTATTTAGTTTCTTTGAGCATGGGACTTTATCTGGTGAGGTGTGAGCTATGAATGTTTTTTTTTTATTTATTTTTTTTATTTTAAAGAAAAAAGCAAGTAGTTATTGAGTTTTCGTCTTGTCAGTATGATTTTCGGTACTAAGAAGAAAAAGAGATGAGTTTTGGTAGTTTTGGTGAAATGGGACTGCAGTCTGCAGCAACAGGTTGGGGAGGGGGAGCTCCATATCACTCTCAGCTCCGTACATTTGAACGACGGCATGAACCCCGTAAATTTCTGGCAACTTACTCTGGTATCCATGTTAAAAACGCTTCAAACCGTGAAGTGGGCACGATGGGAAATTTTTTAGCAGTTTTAAATAAGAACTTTTTAAAACTTTGGTATTTTTTTTGGATACCGTGACCTTGGAAACAAGCCAGTGCCTATACTCAACACATAATGCCACAGTTAGAGATTCATGAAGTTATTTTATTGGTAAAACAAATATAAAAGCAATATTGGATGCATTTTTGGCAACAGGACAAGAGATGCACCAATCAATCCAGCCAGAAACCTGATTTTTTTACCCCTTTTAGTTAATCTACCAGTGAAGGATAAAAAAATAAACAGATATAACAAAACAGATAAATCTAATTCATATAGGCCCAGTTTAGAATGAGAGAAAGCATGATAACTGCAGGTGTGGACTTAATAGCCTGGACTAAACTGATACTAGACACTTTAAAACACATTTTAAGGTTTGTGAAAACTTTGTGATAATTAGTGATATTTTATTATATTTGTCTCATTAGCCGGATGTGACTTTGTTTGCACTAAAGACCTCATCTTATTAATTTTTAGCAGTTTTAAAAGAAGAACTTCTTAAACTTCGGTATTTCTTTTGGATACCAGACCTTGGAAACAAGCCAGTGCCTATACTCAAAACACATAACAGGGATTCTTTAACCGCACAGTTAGAGATTCATGAAGTTATTCTATTGGTGAACAAATATAAAACGGATCTTGGATGCATTTTTGGCAACAGGACAAGAGATGCACCAATCAATCAGCCAGAAACCTGATTTTTTTTTTTTACCTTTTTGGTTAAATCTACCAGTGAAGATAAAAAAATAACATATATCCGATAAATCTCATTCACATAGGACCAGTTTAGAATTAGAGTAAGCATGAAAAGGGCAGTGTGTGGACTTAATTAGCCTGGACCTAAACTGATACTAGACACTTTAAACACATTTTAAGGTTTGTGAAAACTTTGTGATAATTATATTTTATTATATTTTGTCTCATTAGCCGGATGTGACTTTGTTGCACTGAAGACCTCATCTTATTCATGAAAAAAATTATCTTCTGCTGCAGCCTTCTTATTTCTAAAGGTATATAAATATGGGACAAATATGGGTCATACAGCAACGGACGCACTAGTTAAGTGACATCGCTCCCACCTAAATTTCCTGTAATCCCAAACATTAACTTGTGTAACTTTGACAGCACAAACAACCACCTAAATGACCCCCCCCCCCAACCCCCCAAAAAAAAAAAAAAAAAAACCTGCCACGCTGCTGCTCTGAACTTCATTAGCATTCTATTAATAACACAAACACATGACTAACACCCAAAGTGTGAAGTGTGTTTCGGAGCCTGTTTGCCTGCGACTGTGTGCGTGCAGGGTGTTTGGGTTTGTGTGTTTGCGGAGGCAACAATCCTCCAGCAGGGAGACCTGGCTTACTGTTTAATTATTCAAACACAAACCTGTGCACTAACACACACACACACATTTCAACCTCCCTCCAACACACCCTGTCTCCTCGCCTCCCTGCATCCATAGCTCACAGTTTGAATCCTTCTGTCCGGCACCCTCACGTGCCACCACGGCCCTCCTCTTCCTCGTCGTCTTCCATCCTCTACCCCCCCCTGTTCCCTTTGTCAGTGTGCAACGGCCTGAGCCCTCGGTGCTGATCCGTTCTGGCATTTGAGGAGAAGAAGCATTTTTCTTTTTCCATGGCACTGTGTCGCCGATGCTCATCACAGAGAAGCGAGGGGAGGTGAAGGCAGAGCAGGGAGGAAAGTAGGTGACAGAAGAGGAGGAAGAGGAGGAAGGGGTGGGGTGGTAAGGGGTTTGCTTCTGGGGAGATGGGAGAGGAGGAGAGCAGTTTTCAAGGCTGTAATTGAAATCTAATTATCACCTCAAGTCCCAGCTGAATCCATGTTAGGAGCCCGCTCACGCTCCATGAAAATGTCCGCACGTGTACCCTTACAATCGGCACATTTATTCCCGCTAACATCTGGCGTCTTCACACACCAATAATCCCCCTCCATGTCCCAGAGCAGCACAGGACCTTCCACCTCTCCCACATGTGCCCCCCCCCCCCCCCTCACACCCCCCTTCACACCCCCTGCTGTGGGCAGGACATATATGTATGTTTCTGTGCATTCATGCGGATGCAAACACAAACGCCTAATCGCAGAGGACAGAGTGGCGAGCTCGCCTAATTTCTAATTGCATCCTGATGATGACTGCTCTCACACATGTGCAACGTCATCACTATCGCATTGTCAACGTCAAAGCACAAAAACACACACACACACAGACAGACACACACAGACAGATGCATGCGTGCAGGGAAGAGCGCACACACCCACACAAACACTGTGAAACATTTAGGTTAGAAGGCATTACATTGAGCTTGTACTGTCCTGACCTGGAAATGACGCGGGCGCGCGCGTGTGTGTCTGTGTGTGTGTGTCATGGACAGGAGGATGGGAGATGGATGGATACTAACTAGCTTTTCCTGGCCGCGGTCTCTGCAGAAGCCGCTGAGCTGTCAGCAGGTCCTCGGTCTTCACGGCCTGGAGCAAGCTCCCCTGGTCCTTCCCCATGTCCCCTCACGTCCCCCCACCCCCCGGTCCACTCGGTCAAGCTCTCTTCCCTCCCTTGAGCGCCCCCTCTCTCTCCTCCGTTAATCCGCCGCACATCCTGCCGCCGCTCCCTGGCCTCCCCGCTGGACCTTGCAGCTGGCGGATGTTTGGACGGATGGATGGATGGATGATGGATGCTGCTGCGCTGGAGGTGTGATGCTCCCGGTTCGGCCACAGCCTCCAGCGCGCGTCGCTGTCGCACCTCCACCGGGCGAGGAACGCGGATCGCACAGACTGTAACCCCCGTGACGACTTCACTTCGTGCGTCCCGTGCGTTGGAAATACGGCGGCGGAGCGTCAGCGCCCTCGTGTACCTTCGGGTCAGAACCGCACCCCCCCTCCCTCCCCAACCACGCGCCGCTCCGAAACCTTCACGAGCCCCCGTGCGGCCCGTGGACGTTTGTTTGACGTGTCGCCGCCGCACGCCGCACGCCGCCGCCTTCAGTCCCCGCGCCGCGATTGACCAGCTTGCGCCACGTCCACGCACGCGCACTGACACAGCAAACCACCACAGTATTTATTGCGCTGGCGTGTCAGTCCGGTTGCGCTGCTGCAGCACAAGTTGGGACAAATCCTTGAATCGGATGAAAGCCCGGCCAGGCGCGTGCATTCACAGCGCGCGACTGACTGTGGGAAGGGTTCTGGGTCACCTTCTTCAGCTAAACAGGTCAAGTTGTATGATTTAGCGACAGCACAGTGGCACCAATTATACCGGGTACCCGATGTGCCAAAAATAAATACATAAAAATAAAAAAATAAAAAAGTATACATACAGGTGAGTCCTGATAAACAATCAGTTTATTAAACGTGTTTATTCAAAAACAATTGAGACTCATATATTATACAAAATCATTAGATAGTGATATAATTATGACTTACAACTAATAAAAAACTAACTTTTCAGTTTGCCTGAAACTTTAAAAGTTTCATTATGCCGCACGGTCTCCACATTCTTCATGCCTATTCCTTGATGTTTAAATGTTTGGGTTTCTTTATATTCCTTTTTTTTCTGTTCATATTCTCTATAATCTATAAACACCTGTCTCTGCCTCACTTTTCCTTCACACATCCCTCAGTATCTAAACCCCCTGGTTTTCATTTTATTTAATTTTTTTTCCATTGTCTTCATGCCTTCTGATTGCTTTGTTGCTCAGCCAGTTTTTGTCCCCCCTTGTTCGTTGTCATTGATTGTTTCCCTTCCCTGTTCCTGTTTTGTCTATTGTAAACTTTTCTTGATTTTATCACTAAATATCTACACTTACTGATTTGTCTGCATTTGAGTCCTTTCTCAGCCAAAAAATCCTGACATTATACAGTAAAAGAAAGCTATTTTGACCCATAGATATTGTGTTATCGCCTAGAAAATCATTGAGTACAGCTACAACATTGAGAGTTGCACAGCTGACAGTTAGCCAAAAAATGTTTAGCCACAAAGATGCAATTACTAATGAACCCGGCTGTTCACAGAGTTCTGTATCCAAGCAAATTAATGGAAAGTTTAGTGGAAGGAAAAAGTGTGGTAGAAATAGGTCCACAAGCACTAGTGACAACAGCAGCCTTCTAAAGTTGTCAAAAATAATCAATACCTCGATATAATCAACACTAAAATTTTAGTATCAAAATCAACATAAACTGACCCGTTCACATTTCTTCAAATTGATGAAATAACAGAGGCTCTCTCTGCTTCCTGCAGCCGCTCATCTCAACAATAATCTGCTGCTGGAAGTTTTAACCACTGACAGTACGAAGCATATGTTTGAGAGTAGCGTAAAAAGGTCAGTGACCCGCTGAAGTCTGCATCTGCCTGTTTCTGCCCTGTTCTCCCCGGCTTCTCCTAAATCCCAGACATTCACTATCTGCATAGTAACACCAGAGCATTTGGCCTTGTGTGTGTCCTTGTGTCTCCAGTCCCAGTTGGCGTCAGGCTATAGTGGCCCCAGAATAATATTCCCTTAACAGCTAATAACAACCAATATGCAAACCAATCTGCATTTGGTTCCTTCCTCAGCCAAAATCCTGACATTGTACAGTAAAAGAAAGTAATTTTAACCAATAAGTCCCTCCATTACTCCTCCGTTTAGCTGTGAAGACATTGGAGGCGAATGTGGGTGATTACACAAGTTGTGGTGGAGCAAAACTGAAACTGAGTAGTAGAGCAGAAAAAAGTAGGAAGCCGTAGCAATCAACCCTGCTGCTGTGGTTCATCCCTAAAGAAAATATTAATATTACAAAATGACTAGAAAGACAGAAACTGCGCAGAGCTGCTACTGAATAACCAGATCCTTAGTTTTACTGTAAATATAAATTTGGTATCCACCAGATCCGTATTTTTTTTTTTTCATAAAATCATAATTGTCCCTCAGTTGTAAAATGTATCTGTATCCTCAGCTAATTGACAGGTAAATTAAAGCACACAGTGGCAGATTAGAAATGCACACTTATAATAAAATAATTGCATGATGATAACTTCCATCAAGTATATTAACACATACTATTAGTGTTATCTGCTCTACTGTGTTATCAAACAGGCAAGTGACACCTAAATTATATATTTTTTTTCTAGAGGAGGGCTGAAAATATGGAGGACCAACACTGACAGAATTAAAAATGAAAGTGGAAATATGTAAATTGCCCATTAACTAAACCAATTAACTTAAAATGTACAAATTACCAATAATTGAATGTAATTTTATGTGACTGTTAAAAAAATATCCAAATTATTTACCACATGTTTTACCATTTAGTTGCCCTTCACATATTTTGTCCTCTATTTATTTCCCACATATTTATTTAAGCACCTATAAATCACTTAGAGCAGTTGTGTAGTGATACATTTATTGAGACATTTATGTGTTTTTTGCTTTATTTTTTAATTCCTTCTGTTTCAATCCTGCATAGAATTGCCCCCTACTTTTTTGCACTAATCAAAAAAATTAAGTTAAGTTTGTCATGTAAAAAACAAAAAATTTGCACTTAAACCATGAAAAACCGGTGCTTTAAAAAATTTTTTGCCGCGGTATTGAAAATGGTATCGAGTATTTTTCTTAGTATTGAAATCGAGTTTGAAATTTTTTGCATCGTTACAAACCTGCAGCCTTTGGAGGATTTTAAAGTTGTGGCCATTAAATAATTGGGGGAAGGCGTGCGCTGCAGGTGGAGTCAGCGCTTCAAGAGCTATCAAACGCAGAAGTATCCATTACCAACTACCTTTGTAGGTGTGTTAAGCCACTCCTAAGACATTGTTCTCTTTTCAGGTGAAAGTGAATTTACAATTTCTTTTGGGGGAAAATGATCAGAATAAAGAGAAATAAAGGGTTTAAAACAGCTACCTCTGTGTAATTAATCTATATAATGTGTTTCAGTTGGTGAACTGAGTTACTCAAGTAAATGTCATGTCCAGCGTCATGGCATGCAGAATGGTGCTGTGTCCTGTAGAAAGGGGGAAGAAGAATAACAAGGACAGAGTGCGAGGAAGAGAGAGAGGACAGAGACACAAAGAAAATATATATATATATATACAAAAATTACAAAACCTGACAGCCAACTGCTACAAATAAGTCCTCCTGCAGCCACCATGGAGAAACCAGGGAAAGACAACCACAAACATGCCTATGCAAGTTCTCAGTTATCCGGGTCATTGCTACAGCAAACAGGCTTAAATCGGAGGCAACCGGACTTTCGTTCAGTTGTTTCTGAAAACGTTTTGACACCTATCCTGGAGTTTTTGCCAGTTGTAGTGGCTCGCACTTGAGTAACCTGTAGTTGGTGCGCTGCTGTTTCTAAGGACATGGAGGCCCATCCTCCCAGGCGCATTCACAGTCGGATGCAAATCAATGACCCACCCGCCGCTGTCCAACCACAAACACCTGCAAAGGGACAAAACGGACAAAAACCAAACAAAACACAGACAACATCAACATCAACACCAGCAGCAAGGATATGGAGGATAAAAAATTAAAAATAATGGCGAGAACTACAGGGCAGCACTACTGTACTATGAGTACTATGAACTACAGTATTGTGAGCGCATAGACGTGTGTGTGAACGTGCAAAAATATGTCGTGTAGACCTTACATGGATTGCATTCAATGATGGGTGCAGACGACCGTCACCATCCACCCTCCAGGCACAGAGCACAGAGGCCGGGCAGCCCCCCCACTGGGACTACATGCATCCACCCTGAGGAGAGCAAAAACAGAGCCTGAGGCAGACGCCCCCCAGCCTACCTACTCCGTCAGACCAAGCGCAAATCCAGAGCCCTGCACGCCAATAATATCCAAATTTATTGAGTAGGACTCTGAATTGCTCTTGACTTAAACTGTGCCAGGGGGATTATATCAACCTGATAAGGTTAATGAGAAGGATGAAATGAGGACCAGATAAGCGTGCGTGCACGTGTGTATTCTTGGTGCTAATTTAAGTCTAAAGGGGCCATTCTCAGTCGGATTTAGGACAGGACAAGGAACAGACGACTGGAAAGTGGATTTTAAAACAACGTACAAGCCGCAGAGTGTGTGTGCAGACACGCACTGCACAGAGCTGAAAAGGATATCTGATGTAAAGGGCAGAAAGGTTTTCTGTTGGCAGTCAGCTGAATGCAGGGCAGGATTAACCCAGTAATGAGAGCACAGGGTTACCCAATGATCTGATACACTGACTGCACAGAAGCAGATATGGTGGAGTATGGTGGATATGGGGAGTGGTGGCCTAGAGGTTGGAGCAGCGAGCTTGTGCTCTGAAAAGGTTGCAAGTACCCGGTTTGATCCCCACAGCCTGCACTCTGGGTCCCTGAGCAAGACCCTTAACCCCCGATTGCTCCCAAGGCGCCACACAGTGGCAGCCCACTGCTCCCCAAGGGGATGGGTTAAGATTATATGTACTCTTTACCATGTTTATTAATGTGAGACAGATTCAACCTCCGCCTCAAATTTACAGAAAACACACCTGCAGCTCCTTCCAATGGTAAACAGAAGTTTTTCTGCTTTTTAGCACATTACAGCCACACAGTTTAATGGGGGCATTACGTTAATTGGGTTTACTTAATGGAGCAACACAAAGAGAAGAACAATGTAATAAAGTGGGGATGTTGCATCACATTCAGAAACTTTAATAAATACGTAAAAGCTTTGGCTGCCCCTAAAGGCATATTTTTTATAATAATAATAATAGAACTTTATTGATCTCACAATGGAGAAATTCACTTCTGCATCTTAACCCATCCCCTTGGGGAGCAGTGGGCTGCCACTGTGTGGCGCCTGGGGAGCAACTGGGGGTTAAGGGTTTTGCTCAGGGACCCAGAATGGCAGCTTGTGGGAGTTGAACTCAGAACCTCTGGGATCGAAGCTACCACTCCCCCCTTACAGGCGTTAAACAATACTGCATATTTTTCAGTGATGTTATCAAAGGCGTTGGTTGTTTGTCTCTGTGATAGTTTTTCTGGTTGTTCACTAGTTCTTTCTATATCTCTTTTTCTGCAGGCGTGGAAGCAGACTCTAAAGATGTTATCTTGTACTCTTTTTCCTCTGCTCTATCTTTGCCTCCTTATCTCGCTTTTAACGCTTTGCCTCACATGTCTCTCTTCCTTTCTTTCTCTTTTGCCTTTCTGTTTCCATTTCAATTGAATATGAAATAATCCCAAAATAATATCCAGTAAAGTTTTTTTTGCCTCAGTATAAAGCAGAGCACTATAGATAAAGCAGTAATGCTCCACTTGTGAAGGTAAATCTGTTGGGCTCTCTTTGGCACAAAGGAAGCAATTCTGAGTGTTACACTGCCAGAAAGGATAAAATAAAACAATAAAAAATTTTAATAAAATTAATTAAAATATCTGAAAAGTGTGGTGTTATACTATAGACCTGTTCTCGGACTCCCCTGGTTCTTTTATCTGATAATGTGGTGTTTCTATTGTAGACATCTGTAGTAATAAAAAGACTCTTTAAACCGTAACTATATTTTACCGTATTTAATCTAACAGACAGAGGAATGTTTACAGATTCAGTACTGGGTTCTCACAACAACGCCACCTGAGAACCCTGTTTGTTCTCACAAACAGATATTAAATGCCAAGCATGTGTCCACCCATTCAGGGGCGTTCCCAGTATGATATCAGCGTTCCGTTTATGACATTGTTGGAGAAGATCATGCAGTAATGCAGACGTCCTTGCTGACACATAAAACCCATAACAGTCATTCTGTCCAGTCCAAGTATGTCAGGCACTTTGCCTTCAGAGTCTGTTTATCTGTAATTTATATGGTAACCAAAATGCATTTTTATTCAGCGCCTTTATGCTGGCGCCTCTTAAATAAAATCCAGAAAAACGTATTGCCTTCAGAAGTCACTTGTTTAGTGAAGAGTGTAAATTAATCCGCGAAGCATGGTGGCGGCAGCATCGTGGTGTGGGGATGATTGTACGGCAGGGATTGGGGATCTGGTCAGAGTTTACGGGAAGACGGATGGAGCTAAATCCAGGATAATACTACACTGCAAAAACAGAACTAAAAATAAGTTACATTTTCTTGAAATGAGTGTGTTTCTCCTTGATTTGAGCAGGTAAACAACATGATCTGCCAATGGAATGAGTATTTTGATTCCTAAAATAAGATATTTAGATATTCTGCCCTCTAAATAAGATGATGGAGATGAGTTGTTCTTATTTTAAGTGCAAAAATCTTATTCCATTGGCAAATTGTCTTATTTACCAGCTCAAATCAAGGAAAAATGCACTCATTTAAAAAAAATTTGACTTATTTTTTTCTTTCGTTTTTGCTGTGTAGATGAAAGATGGCTAGAAGTAAGGAAGGTTATGAGACTGAGACAAAGGTTTCCATTACAGATTAACTGTAAACATACAGCCAGAGCTTCATTAGAACGCTATAGATCATGTTTATGTGGTAGAATGGCCCAGTCAAAGTCATCGCCCACACTCAGCTGAGAATCTGTAGCATTTCTGAGAAATCACTGTTCACAGGCGCTCTGTTTCAAATATGAGTGACATTGAGCTGTTTTTCAATAAAGTCTGCACAGAAATTTCAAAGCTCTCACTCCGGGAGGAAGAATACTTTCAGATCTTTAATAGTAAAAAGTCAAAACTGTGTATTATTACCTTTACGATTCACACGTAGCCTCTACTTTGTGTTGTTCACAGTTTGTGGCTGTAAGGTAACTGGATGTGAAAGAGTTATAAAGGGTGTGATTGCTCTCACGAGAAGCTGGAAGTGGTGCGGTCCATCAGAGCACAATAGGGTTCAGACCAATGTGCAATGTTAGATTTTTACCACACGTTTAGCCAGAAGCCAAAAAGGTAAATCAAGTTCTCCTCTGAGCAGAGCAGATCCTTTCATATTTTTGCAGTTTTGTCATGATCGTCCCATTTTCAGATGATGGATTAACGCTCATTGTTGGATTGTTTATTACTGTTTTATAACCTCAGAGCAGAGTTGAGTTTAGCCTAAAATAATAATTCCACACAGGGAATGTTATGTTTTCTAATAAGGTGAAATAAACTGGTTGCACTGAATTCTGAACTTTTTAAGAATAGTTTTACTTGTAAAAACTTTCATAATTTTATCTGTCTTCCACTCAATAATCATGTGCTACAAAAAACGGCAAATAAAAATATCTATCTTGTAAATATAAATACAAACAACTTCAATTAAACAGGAAGACATGGTTGCAACCAAGCATCATACAAATCTGGGTACTCTGACTGTCGAGTATTTATCGGATTTACAGCTTGGAGGAAGAAACTGTCTCTGCGGCGGCTGGTTTTAGCAAACAGTGCTATGTAGCGCTAACCCCAACGTAAAAGTCTAACAGTATGCGTGCAGGATGTGTGGGGTCTTAAGAGATGTTAGCTGCCCCTTTCCTGACTAGGGGTGGGTATTGCCAAAGAAGTCACGATTCGATTCGAATCACGATTCACATGACACGATCCGATTCTATCATGATGCATCACGATACTTGAATTATTGCAATGTATCGCGATGCATTGCGATATTTTCACTGAACACTGTTAGAAAAAATACAGCCATTACCAGTGGCTGACTGGCTGTCTATCTAGAAAGTGTCTTCAATTGATACATAACTGAAAGAAACTGAATTCATACATAGCTGTATTTATGGAAACGACTTTTGGAGGTATTGCAATGAAAAAAAAATATTACTGTTACTGGAGTGGACACACTGACAAAAAGCGCTTAGGATTTATAAAACTTAAAATAACAAAATAAGGATAATCACTGCCATTTACATGGCCTCAGTGGTCCTTTAAACCAATGAAGTTGTATTCCACTTGTTTTTGGCTGATGTTCGCCAACCATTCATGCAATTTTATTTTATTCATTTTTTTAAATTAATAATCGATACTTGGCATCAAGAATCGATGCAGTAGATCACGAAAATTAGAATCGCGATGCATCGTCATGACAATTATTTTGCACACCCCTATTTCTGACCCTATACCTGTACAAGTCCTGGTTTGAGGGAAGGTCAGCTCCGATGAGCCGCTCCGCTGACTCCACAGACTCCAAGAGTTTCACAGACGGGTCCGCTGAGGTGCACAGAGAGAAAAGAAGAGGGGAGAGAACACACCCCTGGGGTGCGCCTGTGCTGGTGGGTTTTGTTTGGAAGAAGATGCTGCCCAGCCTCACCTGCTGCTGCCGGTCAGTCAGGAAGCTGCTGATCCAGTGACAGGTGGAGGCCAGCACTGTGAGCAATAACTATATTTTATGTTGGTGGCTCTTATTGGTATAAATTGTATCCTTTTTGCAACTGGAACCCTGATTCCAGGTCTGAGCAGAAAGGATAGGGTATGTATTTCCATTTAGACTCAAATAGCTTAAACTAGTCTGCAAGGGATACCCTGAGATTCACAGAGACTGAAAATATCTTTAAACAAAAACTGAAAACATTATTGTTTATCATAGCTTTTCTTTAAATAGCAGAAGCTTATTTCATCAGCCTATTTGAGCAACTCTAAGGTATTTACTCGCTCTCAATTCTCATTTACTTTCTTTATCTAGACTGCAGAAGTTTTCTTTACATGCATTTCTTGCCTTTTAATGTTTTTCTGTAAAGCACTCAAAAACCTCTACATAAAAACTAAATCAAGGCAAAACTGTGTCCATATGTTTTATTTATCCGGCTGTATGAGTGGTAGAAGGACAAATTAACACAGGATTAAAATTAGCATGATGTATAATAAATATGGATGGTTCATTTATCAAAACAATGCAAACATTTTCAACGATCATGCTCTTGCGATAGCTGCATGTTGTACCAAAATATGCATTTACACAGATACAGGCACATGGAACATTCTTTCAAGTGTGGAGAGTCGAACTTTAAATCGACTAAATCGAAATCGAATGACTCCAAACAGAACAACACAGGCGCGATCTTCGGATTCAGTGCACAATAGCGGTTTGATTCGGCCAAAAATATCATAGACAACCAATCCGAAGTAAGTAGACAGACCGAATAGTACAAAATTCAACACTGAATGCTGAACAGACCTAAACAGGAAAACAAAACTCCTAAATCTTCATGCAAATCTTATTTCAAACAAGGCGTTCACATCAACAAAAAAAGAAGGGGAGCAGATTTCAATGGCAGCACAAATGAAAAACGCTGCTTGAGATATGCGATGAGAACGTAAGGTATGCATTTATTCTTGTAACATTAGCCGCACAGCAACTGCTGTCAGGAACGTGTGGTTAAGCCATAAGTTATTTACCGTGGGACACTTTGAATGTTTTTTTCTTGTTTCCCTGAAACAAAAGGCTAAACATACAGATGAATTATAGTTTTGTTCACAGACCAAGGATTATTAACCCAAAAGGCACTTTCGGCGATGGCGTTTCTCAGCTTCTCCGCATAAACGTAGTAAGATAAGGTCCAATGATGCAACGGGTTGCCTGAAAACATCTTTAATGAAAGATGTACTTGCTTGTGCAAGGATTTTAAATTGAGTGGCGCTACAGCCTTTACATTCACTTGATATATACCTGTTTTTTTATGATGTAAAAAAAAAAGAGGAGACCATGATAAATGATTTCAGAACCCTTTCCACCTTTAATCTGACCTATAAACTGTAACGTTCTGCCATAAAAACTACAATAACATCTTGAAGGGGCAAAATCAAACACTAAAAATAATGTGTTTACCCTTATACTGGTATTTTGTGGAAGCACCTCTTGATTTTGCTACTACACTCTGTCTCTTTGGGTTGGAGTCCATCAGCATTGCAGATATAGAGTAGGAAATATTTGCCCTCTCCTCTTTGCAAACATACAAACCAAAAAGGCTTTTTTTTTGGTTTCCTGATCGTGAGGGCATCTCACAAATCAGATTCAGATGTGGACTCTGGCTGAGCCAATGCAAATCTGTGATCTTCTTCTGGTGAAACTATGCTGATTTGGATGCATGCTTTGGGTCATTGTTGTGTTGAAAGATGAATTCTTTGTGAACTTTATTTAGGGGTTAATCAGAGCCAATTCGAAGAACAGTTAAGCACAGTTCTGCAGGTGCATATTACTCCTAAAAGATTTCAGTTTTGTTTTTTCGATTGTATTCCACAGGGTATGTGTCACATTATAGGTGGAAAAACGTCAGAAATGATTTGTCTCCGTCTTGTTTCTTTTGTCTGATTTTTCATTTTACTATCAAAAATAATCCAATTAAGTGCAGTGTGTACTGTGTAAAAATACAATGATGATGTAAGTTGTGGATGAAATGCTTTCAGTCTCAGAGGTCATTCATTACAAGTGGTACCAAGTTGTCTACAGCGTTATAAAAAAACAAAAAAAAAAAACACAAACAACATTTTTAACTTAGAAATGACATCTAAAGGCAGCAAAAGGCACTATTTCTACAGGTTTGTCTATGTACAGTACGGGTATGCAAAGACGTATGCTTTAACATCAGGGCTGAGTCCACGTAAGGTGCGTATACTTTCGACTCCATGCGTTCGTACGACAGCTCTCCTGCAGATCTGCTTTAGGCGCTCGGGCCGCTGCCTGCGATAGGGCTCCGTCAGCTTGCAGGTGGAGCTGGTGTAAAAGGCGAGCAGAGCGAAGAGCGAAGTGAAAGTCTTTTGGCTGCCGTACAGATTGAAGAGCAGGTTGTTCAGCAGTACGCGGACGCTGGTGGGACCGTCCTCGCTTTGGTAGCTCAGGGTGAAGAAAACATCCGGCTGTCCACTGTCCCTGTGAAAACATGACAACAAGGGCTGTCGCATCACTCTGCAGCTTATGGTGGTTCATTATTTCTATGAGACATGGTAGAGTGGGAACATCCTAAACAATGTCCACAAACTCTAAAAACAACTATTAATTGTCTCCCAAATACTGTAAACCTGTAAGGGTGGAATTTGCACCAGGCTGTGAATGCACCGTTACAAAGCATCTAATGGACTTCAGCAGCAGCAGCACCTTCTGATCAATGCATTTAGACATCTAGACGTGGTGTAGACTGTGCAAGGTATTTGGAAAACGACCCTTGAATTAGAGATGCACCAATCCGATACCCGCATCAGATATCGGCTCCGATATTGACTAATTAGATGGATCGGATAACGGATGATTGATGCCGATCCAGCATTCCGATCCAGTCATTTCTTTTTTTTTTTTTTTTTTTTTTTTACTAATATCATACACAGCAATACAGTTACAGCAATCTAGTCACTTCTATTCTATGTTTGTAACGGAGGTTACACAGAGCACGCACTGAGCAAAGTCTGCTATTTGGAAACAGTTCAAACTTGATACAGCAACAAGTCCCACTGCAACATGCAGCATCTGCAATAGTAAGTTGTGAGGGAGGTGATAAGGTTGGTAAATTCAACACAACGGACTTGAATAAGAACCTCCTAAAGCTCCAGGGTTAAGAAAATGCTAAACTTTTTTAAACAATGTTTATTTCAAGCCTGATACCTTCACTCACTTGGCAAAGTACACGGTTTATTCATTCAACAGTAGCATCGGAAGAGTATCAGGTATTAGCCGATACGCTTAGCCCAGGTATCGGATTGGGAAAAAAAATTGGATCAGTGCATCTCTACCTTCAAAGCACAACATCAACAATCATTGCATAAACAACATGAAATCATGGATCCGTCCTGGCTTTCATCAACTGTTCACAGGCTGGTGGTATCACAGTGTGGGGATATTTCCGTGGCACACTTTGTGGCCCTTGGTAACAATTGAGCACCATTTAAACACCACAATTGAGTTGTTGGAGCCTATTAAGAATTAAATTAATTGATTTATTTTTTGCTAAATTATTAATGTTGGTAGAGCTATTGTTTTTTTGTTTATGTATTGGTTTTGCTTAGACCCTCCTCCTTGTCACTCCGCCTCCTGCTGAGATTAACAAGTAGAAGCAGCTGCTGAGGTAGATCTGATTGTTTAAAGGAGTGAGGAGTGCAACAGTTTTTCTACACACACACATACACACATCACTTAACGTTTATACTTAAATTGTTTTATAAGTCAACTCGGAGAATATTTCTGTTATTTTTATAAGTAAAGAAAACACACCTTTTTGAAACAAGAAAAATCTACGCGAGTGCTTTTTGTTTTGAGTGAGTCGAAAAACCTCCTCCTGCTACTCTGGCAATTTTTGATTTTTTGGAAATTATTTTGATGCAAGAGTAGCCGTAAGATGAGTATTGCTGCTCCATGTCCATCCCTTTATGACCACAGTGTATCCTTCATCTTCGGCTACTTCCAGGAGGATCATGCAACACCTCATAAAACCTAAAATCATCTCAAAGTGGTTTCTTGAATGTGGCGATGAGTTCACTCGCTGTACTCCAATGGTCTCCACCGTCACCAGATCTCAATCTAACAGAGCACCCATGAGTCACGGTGGAGCAGGAGATTCGCATCATGGACATGCTGCAAACAAATCTGTGTGACGATATCTGGAGGGACAGAGGGGGGTAAGAGCTGGAGCAAAACTCTGTCGACTACTTTCAGGATGGAAGGACCATTTTACCCTGTATAACAAAAGGTGCTTCTGAACAGCATTACCAACTATAGCTTTAAAAGATCCAAAAAAAAGAATATTTCTGTTCTGCAAAAATAATTTAAAAACAAATCCAATTATACCAAACTTTAAGTTAAAACATTAGAAATGTGTTTGATTGTTTTATAAGTTTATAAATGTTACTGGTTTTAGATTATTTAGGACATGTTGGTCCTTTATTTATAGTTTAATCAAAGTATCTCTGTGGTCGGTATGTGGCAGGAAGCTCAGATGAAATTTCGCTGCAAAAATACTTTTGGGTTTCTCTACAGGGAAATTCCCTAATATTTTTTTTAAGTTGAACTTCAAATAAAAGACAAATGGACAAGAGGATTCTTGAAGCAACAGTGCCCCTCTCGTTTAAATTCAAGCAACATCTCTGTTTGCTGCTCATGGTACCCTTCAAACTGGTCAGACAAAAAAAAAAACAGCAGTAGAACAAGGATTAAGAAGTGAAAATAAGGTGTAACAGTACCTGAGGAGGAACGTTCCCAGAGGGGTGTGACTGAGTTTTTGGTGTGCTTCCTCCATGGTCAATGGCCCCCAGTAGTAACCGCTTTGGAGCAACTGCAGGTAGGTGAGTTTCACCAGCTGATACTCCGCAGGGCTGGTGAATGGACGGAGGTGCGTGGGCAAGCTGTCAGCGTCAGCTCCTGTCTTGGGCTAAACCAGAACCAGACAGCTAATAAGTGAGACGTATTCTCATGACAGGATTAACAGCGTAATTTACAGTTCCTCTAAAAGAAATAGAAATGCAGAAGTAGGAACGAACAGAGTTGAGTTTAAGATCATATATATATATATATATATATATATATATATATATATATAAATAAATAAAGCAAACATAATATTTTTATAGTCTTTTTATGCCTTTTATGGTCCAGTTTTTGTTTTTGCCAGTTTGGTGGTAAAGCACTGCTTTTAAACTAGAATTGTGAGATTGTAGAAGAGAGAGTATCTGTGGTTAGTTTAAAGAAGGCGAGATGGACAGGATGGATGGACAGGATGGATGGATGGATGGATGGATGGATGGATGGATGGATGGATAGGGATGATAGATGGATATGATGGATGGAGATCATAGATGGATGGATGGATATGATGGATGGATATGATGGATGGATGGATAGATGGATGGATGGATGGATGGATGGATGTATAGGGATGATGGATGGATGGATGGATGGATGGAGATTACAGATGGATGGATATGATGGATGGATGGATGGATGGATGGATGGATGGATGGAGATCATAGATGGATGGATGGATAGGGATGATGGATGGATATGATGGATGGAGATCATAGATGGATGGATGGAGATTACAGATGGATGGATATGATGGATGGATGGATGGATGGATGGATGGATGGAGATCATAGATGGATGGATGGATAGGGATGATGGATGGATATGATGGATGGAGATCATAGATGGATGGATGGATGGATAGATGGATGGATGGATGGATGTATAGGGATGATGGATGGATGGATGGATGGATGGAGATTACAGATGGATGGATATGATGGATGGATGGATGGATGGATAGGGATGATGGATGGATATGATGGATGGATGGATGGATATGATGGATGGATGGATGGATGGATGGATGGATAGATAAGGATGGATGGATGGATGATAGGATGGATGGATAGAGGACAGACGTATAGATGATGGATGGATATGGATGATGGATGGATATGATGGATGGATGGATGGATAGATGGATGGATGGATGGATGGATGGATGGAGATTACAGATGGATGGATAGAAGGATGGACGGATAGATGGATGTAAAAAACTTGTTCTCTGGACTCGTGGACCTGAACCAGATTTGCGATTCTTGCAGAATCCGCCCTGCTAACAGCTAAATCCTGACTTCCATCTCGTTGCACGTTAGAGTCCCTCCCAGCTCTAATCCTAACCTGCTACAGCGCTTCATGGCCTCCATGCAGCCACTGAGGTCATTACTCTCAAACTGTAATGACACGACGTGCATTTTGGCAGAGGCCCACAACAGGGGACAGTAACAATCACAACAGCTATCTGGTCAAAGATTGATCTTCTGCATCTATCAGAAAGCAAGCATTGCGTAACGTCTGGCATGTATGAAGGAAACACTTGGTCGAGTATTTCTTTCATCTGAACTCTGCAGAGTGGATGAAACATCGAGCTTGAAAATCCCCGAATTGCTGCCAACTTTTAAAGCCACGCCTGGCTCTTTCCAAAAAAAAAAAAAAAAAAAAAAAAAAATCCCCTGAAAGGCTGGAGTTTTTCCTGCTGCTGAAGAACTTTCAGCCACACGTTACATTGATGAAGCCCTAAAAATACTCAGAGCTCCGTGTAGTAAGACTGAGATTGTCTAGTTTGGATAATGAAATCTGGACGCTTTGCTTGGTTTTTTCTTCTTTATTTCCTGCTATTTGTACAACTTTATTCAGAACTGGCTGAATGAGAACAAAACAATCACTCTGCTTAATCTTTCGTTACAATGACTTGCAAAACTATTCACCCCCCCGGGATTTTTCTGTTTCTGTTTCCTCACAACCTGGAAGTACTCTAGAACTGTTTGAGAGTTTACACCATTTCACTGCAGGGCGTCACTACAACTGCTAAGACGTATTATTAATTAAAGTACTTCTTGATTCTGAGATAATACAAGTTGCTATATATTAGAAAGTTCATATATTATTATGACCTGAGGAATTTTTAAAAAAATAATTAGATGACAAAGTGGATTTTTAAGGCTTTTTAGCGCAAGGCTCATAAAAAAATATTGCGCCGGGTGTCACGTGAGCGATGACATCATTCGTTGACAAGCGTTGACCTGTTGACATTGCAACAAGTTACTTCCTGGTTGCAAACTCGCTTTCTCAAACACAAATAGACGGATTAAACATGGCTAAAAAGTGTGTGGCTTATGGTTGGTCAAATACCAACAAGGATAACGTCTCCTTACACACATTTCTGTACCCGAAAAGTGCTGTACATCTTTTTCTTTTATGTGCTGTTTTGGCGAATTTCAGCCGCCATAAACGATGCCAGGCAATCGGGCTTTGACGAGTTGTTTCTATGTTTACATCCAAACTGTCAGCCAGAACCGCGATTATAAGCCGCGATTCCAATTATACACCAGCAACCCATTTAGTTTATTCTCCTAAAATGTTTTTCTCAGACTTATCCGAATCGTAACAGAATTGCGTTGTCTTTCGTGTCAAAATCATCACTTTGTGAATCCGCATTTGAACTTGTCGTTGTGTACTCCATTGTACGCTCTGTAGCGTAGCCTGGGCTACATGAACAAACTACGTCATCGTACCACGTGATCCACATTGTGGATTTTCAGCCTAGCGGTCGCCGAGGGACAATTTTTAGTCCTTAAAAAAAACCTTCAACGGCGCAATCACGATCTTAATGCCACATCTTTTGAAAATATGGTCACTAATGCATGTTTTTCCCGAGTTAGTCAATCTCAGAATCAAGAAGTACTTTAATGTGAAGCAAACAAGAAATAGAACAAATGTTGAATTAGAAACACTGACATAAACTGAGGCAAAGTGAGGCCTTCAGTGCTTTAGTTTTCTCCTGGCAAAGTTCCCCGCTGTTCTTTGTTTTCTCCATTGCTCTCACAATGACTCACGGGACTCTCAAAGACTTAGAAAGCGCTTGGCAACCTTTTCCAGACTGATAGATATAAGGGATTTTGTTTTTCACTTAATGAATTTCTTCAGTCAGGGTGTGATGTGCTGCTTTTTGAGCTCTTTTGGCCTCCTTCATGTCGTCTGGATGGCACTATTTAAGTCCATCCCTATATTGACAGCCCTTTCAGTATACTGTCATTGGGTGTGGATAGTGAAACTGAACCAAACGATGTGGTTAACTACTATTAATAATTAGTTTATCAAGAGTAAGGGTGTGGTGGTGATACATTTTTCACACTTTCAGAAAAGGGTGGTTTGGACCTCCTTTTTACCTCAATAATAAATTAAATCATCGTTTAAAAACTGCCTTTTGCATTTCTTCAAGTTGTCTGTAGCTGATGTCAAAGTAAACTTGATGATCTGAAGCATTTAAGTGCAGAAACTGGATAAATCCAAAAGAGGCAAACATCCTGTATGTAAAGAAAGTATTTTTAAGAGTAGTTTCTTCCTGGTTGGCTAGGGGGTTATTTGTCATATATAATTTGCAAAATAGTTCAGAGTAAAAAAAGTCTATTTGCTACCTGCTACCGAGGACTTCCACGTTTCATTTCAAAGTATTTATAGGTTTTGCTGAGACTTCTTAAAGCTGCACTTTGATCGCTCTATTCAGCTTCTTCTTCAGACCTTCACTACTTTCCCTTTGTTAAAAAACAACAAATACAGCCTTCACGAATCCTTGAATGACTTCCTGCAGTTTATCAAATGGAGAAATCTGAGATACAACTTTTAAACATTAACAGAGTCTTGCTGGAGAAGCACAGACTTTGATTTCTACTTTCACTTTGGACGCAGCCACCTACTGAGCTGAGTGCTTTGGGGCCTTTTTTATAGTTTGTTATGAGAGCCTTTATATTGCTGAAGATAATAAAACAATACAACATTAACAATATTTTCTGCACAGATCTGAACTTTTTTTTTCTTCTTTAGATGATAGTCTGTGCAATCAGGTTCAACGTCCACTCAAATAAACAGAAGAAGCTTTTGGACAAAGACCATCCCACAAAAAATAACAACAGCTGCAAAAGGCATCATCATGCTTAAAATATCCATGTGCATTTTCATTAAATGTTTTTTGTACATACAGTCACACATACAGTGTCTTCAGTCACTACTTATTTCTACTTTGCCTTGAAGGACATAGATTCAATCTGCTGTGCTCATCTGACAGCTGCAGGTTTATCTGCAGTGAAACTGTAAAATGCATGAATAATGAGACAACAATTTAGGATCTGTAAGAGATTTCCTATTTTAGGATTCAAGACTCAAAATTAAATAACCTTTCAGATGGCATTAAGTTTCTTTTTATTATGACTGCAAAGGCAGATAATATTTCTAGAAGAAAATGACTCTTTTCTGCTTCTCTTGTGAGTGTATTCCTCAGATTAAAATGCATTTAAACCACTAAATGCATTTTTAAAACTACATTTTAGATTAAAGTACGATTTAGTAGAGTAAAAAGATAAGGTGCTACAGTACTTATGAGTCAGGGATTTACTGAGCTGTAAATGTAGGCTTGTTTAAAATATTGCAATTGATTTGCATTTAAATAAATGCTTCAGGTCAGGTAAATGAATTTTTTTTACTATGTCAACTAAAAACGACTATGTTCCTGTTTTATACACAAGTGCATCCAGTTATTTCACTAGTTCCATTAAAAAAAGTGACGTACAGAGAGGTATATATCAAGAGTTCATTTTTGCTAATTTTAATGACAATACCTTACAGGTAATGACAAGCCCAAATTCAGTTTATAGAATATAAAACATGTGCATAAAATTGACAGAAATGTCATGTTTTGGCCTACACATTTATGGGAAAGACTGCTGACAGTTGTCCAGCCGACAGTCAATGACAAAATCTTCGCTATTCTTGATGGAAAGTTGAATGGAAGGAAAAAGTGTGGTAGAAGCGACAGGAATGACAACACAGCACATCTGTGCTGGACTGGCCAGCAAACTCACATGTAGGACAACATGTGGACTATTGTCTACAGCAGGGGTGTCCAAACTATTTGGTACATGGGCCAGAATTGTCAAGTCAAAGGAAACCAAAAACAAATGTTAATTTTTTATCTGCTCCACACAATATGATAATTTTAAATAAATACGTTAGTCAGATATTTTTGTAGGAAACGAATGTCTAAATTATTGTAGATCCAAAATTTAAAAGAAGGGTTTTTTACTCCTTTGTATTCATCCAGTTTGCAATTTTTTTTTTGAATAATTTAATTTGACTCTATAACAACAATAAACTTTACTCTTTTTGGTCTAGCAATATAAGAAGAGTATTTGGGTCAGTTGTTCTTTGAAAACACTTGCTGTAATTAGCCAATTTTAATAATTCAATTCAAAGCAGATTTTAATGCAGCAAAGTCTGCATTTCAGTGATTAAATACAATTGGATAGATGTTAATATGAAATTAAAGAGAATGTAAAAAGTGTGTTTAATAAAAGATAAATACTTTGTGTTGTACTTAACATTTTTAGCTGTAAGATTTCAGCTTATCTGTAATAATTTTGCTCTAATTGAAAACTAAAATCTTCCTTCTACATCAACCACTTGTGCTGGTGGACCAAATCTTTCTTGAAATGCAGTTGGAGGGGCGCCCAAAATCAGTTCTTTGGAAATGCCTGATTTAGAGGAAGATGAAGGACATCAACCTCAACAATACAGAGGAGCAGGGCGCTGTTATCCCTTATCCTTTTTCTACAGAACGTGTCCTTCCACTCAGTTTCCGTTAAAACGCACTCTGTAAACAATCTGTTTGCCTTGGCTTACCTTCCTTATGGAGGGAGCCCAAAACTGTTCCCTGGGTAACTCTCAAATCAGTTCATTGTATAGTCCATTATGTAATGTATTTATGTGACATTTTAGATATTCTGGAAAACTGAATAAAAAAAAAATTTAATGACCCGTAAGGCGTAATCGTCTAAACTAAAAGAAATAAACTCTTGCAATATAATATTTTGTCTATTGAATCTCTAGATGAGTTTCAGGTTTTGAACTGAAGTGCTGAAATCAATTTACTTTCAATTTATTGAGATATACCTGAGAGGAAATCTAAAACGATTGCCTTTTTTTGAGGTAGTCTCTCCAAAAAATAAAACTAAAATAAAAATAAATCAATCAGATTTTTCAAATCCCACGCTTCTCCATACTTCTGGAGACGATGTAGGAACGAAAGACTTTTGCCTCATCTTTATGCGCTGCAGCACTCAAATAAATCTTTAATAAGCATACATCATCAATCATTACTTCATATAATAATATGTTTGGTATTCTCAATAAATGAACTGCAAAATGAAATGTCCCTTTAATTAATTTTCACTTTTATGTTTTTTTTCTGCTCGTTAGTCAAGAATCAAACTCTTGTGTTTAGTTCTCGTCATCTCACATGCAACCTTCTGTCTGCTGTTTTAAAAAGAAACATCCAGTAGTAATAAAAGCCTTCAGCTAAGTCACAGAAAGCAAACCCGGGGTTCATACTGACCAGGCTCCAGGATTCAGGCTCTTCCTCAAACTTGAGCTTGCACCAGTGCAGAAAGTCTAGTTTTGATGCTGCAGGATCCTCGTTTTCAGCATTAAATCTTCCTGATGTTTGCTCGGGCCGATGGGACTCCTCTGGGTTCTGCCTCTGCGTCTCAGCTGCTTGCTCCTGTTTTTGACTCAGATCAGATGTTCTGTCCAGACTGTCTCTGACCATCCTAGAACGGAGAATCCTCTTCCCAGCTGCCCGCTGCACCGGTTCCTTTTCTTTTCACGGGCAGAGTCTCCATCCTTGGCTCTTTTCCACTCAGTCATCAGCAGCCGGGTCCTCTCCGAGGCTCCATGAAGCTTTAATTTAACTTGAATCGGGATCTATCACGAAGACCACAAAGTTCTGATAGGAAGGCCGATCGTGGATGTGTTCTGTCATCCGCCACGGAAACATAAATGAGCTGCAAGAAAGAGAGAAACACGGATAATCCTAATTCTGAAGACTGATCTTATCACAAAAAAAAAAAAAAAACTTTATCTGTTGGAGACGTGCAGGAACAAGATGACACCGCAAATTACTGCTTGTTTAAACACAGTTATTCCTGTTTTTCACGTCTACTGTATCCCAGTTTTGGTTTTGGTTTTTCCAACAATCAGAAACTTTTACTTCACTTCGTTCAGCAGAACGACGTGCAGGAAATCTGCGACATCCGACAACATTGTTCACACAGGTGGGAAGGATTTGATTTAAAATAAATAAGAAAAGATTACGGATGCTGATTCCAGACCCCTGACCACTGAAGAAAAAAGACAAATAAATAGTTTCACAGTTTGCAATAAGGTCAATCTTTGACTATGTGATTATTGCGCATGTTACTATTATAATAAAACAAATTTATTGACTGGCTAACCAAGCTTTGCACATGACAATTATTTCATTGTTTTTTTTATTGACTTTAAACATCATCATGTGGTGTCAGCCAAAAAAACAAAGATAACAGATGCACTGATCAGGTGGCCAAAGACCGGAGTTGGAAGATTATTCCTTGATCAGCTCAAATACTGGGAGGTAAAATTAATTTATCACCCTATTGTTAAAGAAATGCATCAAAACTAAAAACTCCAACCATTTTGCCTAC
This sequence comes from Fundulus heteroclitus, assembly GCF_011125445.2. Classification (NCBI taxonomy): domain Eukaryota; kingdom Metazoa; phylum Chordata; class Actinopteri; order Cyprinodontiformes; family Fundulidae; genus Fundulus; species Fundulus heteroclitus. The sequence continues at coordinate 33,982,057 of NC_046365.1, forward strand.
CATAAATGCATCAACCAACAGCTTGAGTGTTACAAAAATCAGCTAAGGCTTAGGGTCAAAAGCAGTCTTTTATTAAAGGTGATTTTCTACTGGAGCCAAAACTACCATAAAAACATCTGTCAAATAATCCCGTAGCCCTTTTTTATGTGTTATAGTCCTAGAAATTACCTGAAAAAAAAAAGTATAAGCATTAGAAAATGTTTCAAAGTTTTTAAAATTTGTATCATGGATCGTTTTTTTTACAAATAGCACCACCTTTCTGAGAAAGTTTTGCATTTTTCAGGCATTCTTAGTGGAAATAAGTGTCTTACTTTTTAGTTGCTTCAGATCAAAGCCACTGCCTACATCTGTCAGACCTCAAAGAAAATTGGTTTAAAATTGGTACCGGACAGGAAAAACCTGATGGGTACATGTCAGCCAGAGACTGTAACAACACAAATCCTCTCAGTTGCTGTCTGTGTGCTTAAGTGGGATCATGTGAAACAACGTACTCGTGTGTCACAAGTCTCAGAGATATGGCAACCATTGCATTTAGTAATAGAACAACGCTTTCACTTTCTCGCAGGGCCAGAAAAAAAAAAGGGGGGGGGGAAAGCCAAGACTAAAATAAAATTTGTGGTGTTCCTTGGTGCAGCCTATTGTCTCAGTTTTCTGAAAACAAGAAGTGATAATTTCCACAGAAAGAAAGTAATCAAATGTTCCAGAAAAACTGTCCCTGACTTCTGATTTCATGATTTAGGCCAGAGGGATCTAAACTTTCCACAACGTAAAGCACATCCCAGTTATTTATAGGGCTCGGTAAAAAAAAAAAAAAAAAAAAAACAGCATGTTTGCCCAAAGTGCTTTAAAGGAGCTAAAAGATAATACAAATATGAAACACTCATAAAAATACAAGAGATGTTAAAAAAGCATCTCAACTCACACTGCGCCAAATTCTATCAATTTAAAAAACACCTAAAATCAGGAAGCGAAGATGTCTGTATAATATTTAACCGTAACATATTCCAAAACTGACAAAGCCAAATCTGAAATTTTACAGCTAGGTTTTTGGACAACTAAAAGCGGCCGGTCTGGTGATCTAAGATGAGGCTGGAGCAAATCAGAAAGGTATATGGACGGCAAGAACATTAAGGCATTTATAAGGCAACGTTGGGATTTTAATGCCGCGATGCACAGCAAGCCAACGAAGAAGGGAAAGGATTGGTGCGACGCCTCCATGTCTGTGTACCATTTCGAGAAGGGCGGCAGCATTTCTGAACAATCTGAAGATGCGAAATAGATGTTTGACTGACAGCAGCATAAACTGCATTGCAACGGTGAGACGTGTTAAAATAAATGCATGCATTATTCTCGCAAAGCCACGCCACGACACTAGCGGTCTAGGTTTCGTTATTTGCCTAAACTGGAAGACCGATTTCTGCAAATCAGAGCCGATCTGTTTATGCAATTCAAAAATCAGAGTCACTAGTAACCAAATTAGTTACATGCTGTTTCGTGTACGCCTCGAGGCAACCAGAATAGGCGGATTATGTGGTGTTACAGTAGGCTATAATAACTGAACCATTGTTTTGCTTTCATTGACTCTAAAAACAATACACAGCCATCCAAGCCTTGACGTCTTGGAGGCAGTTGAACACGCGTTGTTGAAGCAGGTGTTTGTGGCAGGTGAATCTGGTGCTCATCTGCGTAGCTGTGGAAGTTCTCTCACGAAGAGTAAAGCAGAGGACCAAGAACTGAGCCCTGAGGAACCCCACTGCACCGCAAGGCACTGTTATTTATGCAAATTAAAGGGGAAAAACAGCCAACAGTCTTCAACACCATCACTTTGGCTACTCGGTTTAATTCCTGCACAAAGAGCCACATGTTTTCGTTCACCGCAGCTTCATGTGCGTAGTATAAGATTTTATGACCTATCAAAGTTTAGTTTTACTTTTAATTTCTTCCAGTCGCATTAAAATATCATTTTTTTAAATCAAGGCTTTATCACCTTTTACAGTAACGGTGTCACACCAAGATCCCCCTATTTTTTGTATGTCACACAACCTCTGTTCATAAAGCTCTGAGTTTTAAACAATACTTTCACTGAGGTTACCGCAATGGTCGTCAAAAACGGGGAAAAAAGACCCCCCCTCCATATTTCTGTGTTGTCATCCAAATTAATGAGGCGTTAAAGTGTTGTAGGAGAATGAAGATGGCAACTCCTGGTAGAGACTTTAAGCTGTTTGTCCGATTTAAATAAAGCATAAATCTGTCAGCGCTGCCAGTCAGTCTAAGTTTAACAGACAGCCGAGGCTTGACACGTCACTACGCCCAAGGTTTGAGTCAAATAAAGACATTTTTACCAGTAGTCATTTTGACCAAAACCGGCCATAAACGAAGGTTTCTGAGCTACTTACTGACAGCAGGAGTCTGACACACCAGTGATCCCCCAGACAGCGTCGCCCTTACCAGCAAAGGGTGCAATGACTTTTGGCACAAACGCCGGGTGCTCTCGGTTACTATATTTTTTTTGAAGGCGGAGTTGTAAAGGAAGGGGAGTGCGGATCAGGTGTTAGAGACTGCTGCTGCTTTCATTTTCTCTTTTCTGTGCCTGATTCTTATAAATCACGTGATCTGCCAGCAGCGCCGCGCGTGTGAGTGTGCGCGTAAAATAACTGCTCTGTCATTTCAAAAATGTTACACAAAGTACACGTTCAGGGTGCAGAGAAAATAAATAAATACATATATAATAAATTTTTTTTTTTTTTTTTACATTTTTATTTTTTTTTTGCAACGCAAATTGACAAGGATTGATAAGAGGCAGCGTCATCCCACAAAGTCACAAACGTTGTCTTATCTTTACCCGGGTTATAAAACCATCAGAGCAAAAAGAAAAAAAAAAGAAACCACACATAGCACATCCCACTTTTTCATGTATTTAGTAAACAAAGATGAAAGGCAAGATGGAAAAGCTTTTTCTGCTTTAGTAAACGCAGGAGCTCATGATATAATCAATGAAAGCAAAGTTCCATTTACAACACGTCATCTCCAGGCACTTTACAAAGTCAAATTCAATCAGATTATACAGATTGGTCAAAAAGTTTCCTATGTAAGGGAAACAAAAAGTTAAAACCTGAAATAATAACAAACAATGCAAATTTGGAGAACAGTAGGAGAACTCAGCAGAGTGACAAAAATAGACCCTGATGTCCTCCAGCAGCCTAAGCCTATAGCAGCATAACTACAGAGATAGTTCAGGGTAACATGAGCCACTCTAACTATAAGTTTTGTCAAAAAGGAAAGTTTTAAGCCTAGTCTTAAAATTAGACAGGGTGTCAGCCTCACAGACAAAACTTTTTTTTTTTTTTTGCTCTCTCACCCACCATACTCTGGGTGGGGTGGGTGGTTCTTTATCTCTAATTGTGTCCTCTACCAGAGGCCTGGGAGCTTGAGGGCTCTTCGTAGTATCTCAGCTGTTCCTAGGACAGCGCTCTTCTGGACTCCCATTAAATGTAACATTTCAACATGAGATAAGCTGGAGGGTTTCTCTGAGCACTGCAGGATTCATTTTTGGGATGAATTTATGCACCGTCCACTGCTGGAAAAACTGACCACTCTCAAATTTTTCTCACTAATGTAATGGATGTGAAATAGCTTGGAAATTAGCGTGTAATCCTTCTTGGATTGAGTGGCAGCAACAGGTGCTCGTCCAAAGGCACTGCTGATGTCTTTCTGAAAACGCATCGGTGTGCCTAAGACCAGACAACTGCAAACTCTCCCACTGTCAGAGAAGTTCTAAAGCTTGCTGAAGATCAATTAAACAAGTGCATAAAAAAAATCTAGCATAGAAACAATGAGGGAGTTCTGTTTTTACTCAGAGCCTCGCAATGAAGTTTCTGCTCAAATGTACATTGTGAATGTGCAGCTCAATGACAATAAAGTTTAAGTTCTTATAGCTTTCTTTTTTTTTAAAAGTCCAATTTCCTACTTTTGTTTCATTATTGCTTAATAAAGATGGACTCTGTGCAATCTGTTGCAGTATTTTCAACTCTTAAAGTTAGATTTAAATAACGCCCAGATAGATTTTGTATGTACTATCACCTTACCATTCATCCATCTAACACTTGTCCATGCAGGGACGCACTGGGTGGTGGGCTGGGATTCAAACTCCAGATCCTCCTCAGTCATTAAAAATTAGTGCATCTTTGTTTATACCAAGATTGTTTTGTCTGCAACAGCCTGAAATTGGCCAGAAAATGCGAGATAAAGAAGTAGAACAAAAACTGTCCATGCATCTATGCTATTCTAAGACATAAAGACAGAATTTAATATCATGCACGTAGAGCAGTAACTCACTAAAAAATTAGGAGTGCTTCATAAAAGTAAAACAAATTCAGTCAGTTAAAGGAATCCAGCTGTAAACTTTTTAGGTCAGCTATGCTGCATCTTGCTGAGTCCACAGTGACGGGAACTGGACTGCAGAAAATCCTCTAAGACTTACCGGAGTTTCTAAACATCCCTTTCAGTTCCAATTTTCCCACTGTTTCAACATTTTGCCCGATAAATGATGAACACGCATAAAAAGTGAAATAAAGCCTGTGGTTTGAGATATCAAGTGCTTGCATGTAGGTGACAGCGTACCGCAGCTTTCTGTTTTGACTTCTTTTTTTTTTTTTATGAACTTTTTTCTTTTTTTTTCCGCTGGTTTCCTCTCATAGTTACAGAGAAGTACACTGAGACAAAGCAATTGTTCTCATTGTCCCCCCAACATTTCGGCAGGCTTTCCTCTTGACCACACAGCTGCACATTGCTCATAATAGAAAAAATGACATTCACCTTTAACAACGCCTAAAATGTTGGATATGATTATTTCTTGCAGCTCTGCAAACCAGAATAGGCGGAGCTTTAACAAGAGCGTTAACTTACTATCACTTTCACTTTTGCTCAACAGCTCCTTCTCATGCAACAGCTTTCCAAAAACATTTCAGTGGGAAGGTGGGTAAATGGCGTGAGAAAATACAATTGCAAGCTGCAGACACTGAATACTGCTTCGTTCAGGCCAAATTCAATAATACAACAGACAGAAAGGCAACGGGTGTGGCTTTTAATAACATGACACAACATTCAGTTAATAGCTGATTGGTGGCAGATTGTTGGCTACAGTAATAAATAACAATAAGTGAACAGGAGAGGTTTCAGTGAGTGGAAGCAGACGTCTGCTTCCCATCTTTGTTTGGTTTGTGCATCAGGTAAGCGGCAGCCGTGATCACCAAGATCCCATAAGTAGCCAAGACAAACTGCAAGACAAAAGGACAATGTTGGTTTCAATATTGGGATTTTATGCAATAGAATAAAACACCAAGCGGTTCGTAATTGTGAAATGGAAGAAAAAACAAAACAAAAACAAAATGATGCACAGTAAAAATTTGATAAGTGTCACTTTCATGAAAAAAAAATTGTTGTTCCGGTTATTCGGGATCAAAATGTAACTCCTGGGCCTAGATGCAAAACCTGTGGTGGAAAATGAAGAGACCTGATCCATCATTCCAATAGTGAAACATCATGCATACGGGGAATGTATTTTAATCTCAGTATAAAAACAGCTGTTTTGTGAAGGCCTCAGAGGGTTGTTCAGGGAACATTAGAGAAGAAACAGCGTCATGAAGACCAAAGGACCCCGCTGTCAGGTCAGGGGTAGATGGGTTTGTTCCATAATATGGCAACGCTGCAAGCCTACCATCAGCATGGCAGGTATGACAAACCTGGCAGGACAGGCAAGGAGAGCATTAATCAGGGAAGCAACCCAGAGGTCTGTTGTAACTTTGGAGGAGCTGCAGAGTTACAGCTCTGGTTAGAGAATCTGTTTCACTGCAAAAAGGGGAACTACACTGCAAAAACGGAACTAAAAATAAGTCAAATGTTCTTACAATTAGTGTATTTTTCCTTGATTTGAGCAGGTAAATAATATGATCTGCCAATAGAATAAGATTTTTGCACTTAAAATAGGAACAATTCATCTCCATCATCTTATTTCAAGTGCAGTATATCTAATATTCTTATTTTAGGGGTCAAAATAGTCATTCCATTAGCAGATAATCTTATTTACTTGCTCAAATCTAGAACAAATACACTAATTTTAAGAACATTTTACTTGTTTTTAGATCCGTTTTTGCAGTGTAAAAGTAAGTAAAATCTTCTCAAAGCGAGTTTATTTGTCCTTGATTTGAGCAGGTAAATAAGATTATCTGCCAATGGAATGAGTATTTTGCACTTAAAATTGGAGCAACTCATCTCCACCATCTTATTTCAACTGTCATATATCTAATTATCTTATTTTAGGATTATGTGCCAATGAAATTTGTATTTTGACCCCTATCTGCCTGCTCAAATAAAGGACAAATACACAAATTTCAAACTTATTTTTTGTTCCTTTTTGCAGCATTGACATAACATTTCTTACTTATGCACTCCACACATGGAGGCCTGGGTAGAAGGAAGCCATAAGACGTTACCTCTGCAGCTTCCCACAAGAAGCCACGCAAGAGACACAGAAAACATACAGACGATGGTGTCCTGGTCAGATAAGATCAAAATGAAGCTCGTTGGCCGTGTGTGGCGGAGAACATAATAGCCAGAAAACACCATTCTTACAGTGCAATATGGTGTTGGTGTCATCACGCAGTGGGGATGCTTCAGTAGAGACAAAGGAGCTGGTCAGAGTTTACGGGAAGATAGAGGCAGCCTGAAAAACAGGGAAATCCTGGAAGAAAACCTTTTTGAGGCCGCAGCAGACTTGAGGTTGGGTGTTACGATTACATTTTACGTGTCTTTGTGTACTGATCTTTCACGTCCGCGCTCTTTTCCACCATGTTTTTTCCCCCCTGTCGCTGAAAGTAAAGCTCCAGGATGTATGGAGAGACTTCGCCTGAGAACTTAAGACTATTTAAGAAGACTGCTATGCCCTAAAATGTTAAAATACTATGACATTTGTGACTTTGTATCAGTCAAAAACAAAGCTCGAAACGACTTGCAGCTCTAACTGCACAGAAAGGCAGTTCTACATGTTGACGCACAAGCGAAGGATGAAAGATAATTGCTTACTTTAGAGATTTTTATGTGTACATTTTTTTTTTTTTTTTAAACCAAGCACCTTTTCCCCTCCACTTTACACACCATTTGTGTCGATCCATCAAATCAGGTTCCCAATAAAACAAAGTGAAGTTTGTGCTTAATAGTGTCACCAAACGTGACGCCGTTGAAGGTGTGCCACTCTTTTATGACGCTGGATATCTGGTTCGGTTTATATGTTCCGTGGTGCGTTTAGGGGCATTACGTACATTTCTGCGCCCCTGCTGTGTGTAGCTGTTGAAGTATTTCCTCCAACCGGTCAGCTGGTCAGGCGAGGGATCTTTGATGCCAAAAAGCTGCTTCTGAAACACAGGAAAAAAAACACCAGTACACACACACACGTCCATGAGGAAATTCTGGGCTCGGTTGGGGGAAGAAAACAAAAATAAAACAGCATGTACGCAATCGCGAGTTGCAAACTTCTGCAATTAGAGAATACGATCATTTACTGGACACAACAGGAAGAGATTGCTGACAATCGACGCAGCCACCACGTCAAAATGAATGTGAAAGTGCTGAGAAAATGTCATTAGATCAGGAATTTGCCTGTGGTGACGCTTGGCTGTAGCTGAGACAGGCGGCTCTGCCGGGTGCTGAGGCCGGAGTTTATTTATCTCAGCGTCTCCGTCATTAAACTAGGCCTGTCCAACAGCAGAAGGTTGTTTCTTTTTAAAGCCTCACTAGCAAATGAAGGTGGGTTAACGTATTGCACCGCTGAGTGGACAGGACAGCACCGTCAGGTACGGCCAGCACAGTTTAACTTCTAGTGGCCGCTCTTGTTTTCAGCCCTTATGATGCTAACACCTCGCCGTGCACACTAGTTAGTCTCAGTAAACAAGCTAAGGTGGAGCGCAGCTCCAAAATGAGACCTCCTTCGCTGCAGCTGTGCCATTTTTTTCTTTGTGATTGCAACATGCCGTCCAATGAACTTTGCCCTCTGCATTTAACCCCACCCTCAGGGTGGGGTCCGTAACAAAGTAAATCACATTCCACAGATATTGTATTGCAAATCTTTCAAACTCAATTGGTTTCAATTGGCCCTTAAAGAGCAAACCTTAGTGTCGTGGTCTAGACAACCTAAAATGTGACGTCCACATATGTGGGTGTCAGGCACAATGAGGTTAAGGACAAATTTTCCAACGAATTGATGCAAATATCTTCAAAATTAGTTAATTTCCAATGTTCAGTTTCGATAGTTTATGTCGTCTCTACAGCGTTTTGCAAAAGTACAAGTTTTAAACTGTTTTAGAAATAGAAATCTAAAAAATGTGGCGTAGATAAGTATTCAGCCCCTCCGACTCGATACCTTTGGAGGCATGTTTCTACTAGCTTTTCACATCTTCAGACAAAAAATTTCTGCCCATTCTTTGCAGAGAAGCCACATCCACCTTCCCTTTAACTACAACCAGCTTCCCAGTCCAGTCCAGCTCAAGAACTGCATTCCCACAGCATGATGCTGCCACCACCAGTTCCAATCCCATTTAGGTCTGAACTTTGACTAGGCCATTTTAACACTCAAGCTCTGGATGTAATGCTTTTGGTCATTGTCCTGTTGGATGGTTGTCACAGTCTCCAGTGTTTCTTGCAGGATTTTTCTGTATTTAGCTACATTAATCTTTCCATTTAATGTAGAAACATTCCGACACCATAACGCTGCCTCCATCGTGTTTCACCACAATGCTGGTGTGATATGTTCAAAGCTTTGGGTATCGTTTCATAACCCAACCCTGCCTTAAAACTCGCTCTTTGATGTTTGTGATATCGCCTGTTCACTATTCTCTGACACCTTCACAGAAAGGTTGCATTTATATGGAGATTAAACTACTCACAGGAGGACTATGGTGACTTCTGAAGATAAGAGTTTTATTTTTTTATGAATATCATAAATGCATACCACAGTTTTCTAATTATTGTTTGTAAAAACATTTTAATTTTTTGCATATTTACATTTATGCACAACTTTGTGTTTATCTGTCACATAGAATCGAATCCAATAAAATAAGGTTTATGGTAGAACGTCTAAGGTGTATGGATACTTTGAGGAAAACACATAAAGTATCTTTAACATATTTTAGGCACTTTCCAGCTTGCTACAAATTATTTTAGTTTCAGTGTGGCTGTGTTAACCCCACCAGAGCACTGTGGGGTGCATATCCAGCTCCCTTCAGACTGAGGGAGGTTTAGTGTGACGGATGACTCCCTGAAAGCTACAGCCCTCCATGCAGCAGGAGCTTCAGTAATCCTTCAGTTCAGGAAACGCAATCCGCTGACTGTAAAAGAGACGAAGCTGCTGCAGGCTGCAGAGAGTAATTTATCTCTTTTATATACAGTTACTTTGCATTCGCATGCCCTCACTGGAGGTTGTGTGCTTTTTAATCCGCAGGAATGAAAGGCCCATATATTTTCCCGGGGATGACCGGGCAAGAATTTGACGGCAGGTGTTGCTGCCCTCTAGCGGCAAAGTCCAACACTACAAACATTTGCATCTTCAGCGACGACAGAACCTCAAACTTCAATGGCAAGTTACAATAAGGTGTTCATAAACGTCAGCTTAACTGCGAAGGAGAAGGGCAATTTAACACTTTTTTTTTTCATATATTTGCCACAAAAACTGAAATCTGAGATTCGAATCAGTACATATGATCCTCTTTAAAAAAAAATGAGAGAAATTTCACCATCAAGTTTATTGGGTAGATCTTTATCACCTTTTTTACAGCCATATAATGAAACTTTGCCCAATCTTCTTTGGAAAATTGCTAAAGTTCAGTCTGACTGGATGGAGAGCATCTGTGGACAGAAATTGTGAAGTTTTGCCAGGATCTGGGCCTGGACTTTTACCCTGGAGCATTGTGCAAGTACGCGTTGATTTAAACCTATGGCTGTATGTTTAGGGTCGTTGTTCAGCTGGAAGGTGAACCTCCACCACATCTGTAACAGATTTTAACAGGTTTTATTTATGCACTCTCTTGTTTTTAGCCCCACCCATCTTCTCATTAGCTCCTTGTCTCTGCTGAAGAGAAGTATGCCCACAGCATGACGCTGCCACCACCATTTTTCCACAGCGTAGAAAAATGGTTTGCGGTTGTGTCACTTTTTTTTTTTTTTTTTTTACTTTAAGATGTTGTTTGTTCACTAATATTCTCTAAAAACCTCAAGTCTTCACAGGACATTTGCATTTACAATTAGATTAAGTTAGAAGTAGACTCCTTTAACTAACTAGATGTCTTCTGAAGGCAACCTGTTGCACTGGATTTTATTTAGGAGTATCGGAGAAAAGAGGAGCTGAATTCTAACGTGTGCCGCACTTTTAAGATTTTTATTTATAAAAAAAAAAAAAAAAAAAAAAAAAAAAAAAAGGATTTTCCCTCCAGTTCACTCGTTTGCCATTTTTAGTAAAGAGTCAAGAGTGTTTTTATTGTCACCATGCCTTACCGTGGTGAAATTTTTATTGGTCAATCACACAAAATCCAATATAATTCATTAAAGTTATTAGTGATGTTACGACAAAAGGTGAAAAGGTTCAAAGGGAATTTTTTTCAAGAAAATGTATTTTGATTCTAAGCAGCCAGATTTTCTTGAAATATTTAAAAAATGTTTTCATTAGTATTTTTCATATATTAAATAAAAGAAACAGAAATAAATTCTGTTTATTCCCCAGGCTGCTGGATCCAAGAGCCAAAGGATAAAACCTTAAAGATGATTAATGGTTAGGCCGTAGGTTAACTCTCAAACAACGGCGGATCCTGTGAACTATAAAACATAAAAGGGAAAAAGAAAAAGGAATTGATTTAGAATATTACAATTAAAATTAATTCAAGTTTGAACTACCTTCAGAGAGCCTGGAAAGCAATTAATCAAGACAACGTCAAACAAATTAAGATAAAGTTTGACTGATTGGAACCAAAACATAAAAAAATTAAAGGATGATTAAAGACTTTTGCTCAGTGGGTAATAAGTAAAAGTAATAATTGTCTGCACAGCAATTGTGAGGGTCTTTGTAGCATCTTTTAATCTTGTTCAGCTCATATAATGCAAATTTACCTTCAGCAGATGAAATAAACCTTAGATTAGATTTACAGTTTAAGATGCTCAGTAAGGATGTGCTCAATATTCAACCTAAATATAATTAATAAAGAACATTTATAAAGAACCAACATTTTATTTCTATTTTTAGGTTTTAAAATATAGAAAAACATAATGAGTGGTATTCTGTTGTGGAAATCTAAAACTGCTGAAACATGCATTTGTTATAATAACTATATTTAAAAAAATTTGTTTCTTTTTAGTGCTGGACTATCTATCTATCTATCTATCTATCTATCTATCTATCTATCTATCTATCTATCTATCATGCGATACCAAAAAAGGTAATTAAAATGTCCAATACAACAGTTTTCTTTCCTTTTTCCAATTTTTGATAATTAGCTATATCAATAAGATTTCTCTTTTGTCAATATTTTTGTAGTTGACCCTTTTTGCAGAGGGTATTGGTGACCATCTGCTGGACAACTATTGGGAAAGCAGTTTTTCTTACGGTTGTGTAGGCCATAACTAGGTCACAGCATGACATTCCTGTATTAATAATAGGCTTATGTAGCTAATATTCTAATAATTGTGCAAACTAAATGGGTATTTGCTGAAAGCCACAATCATCTAAATTAACAGAATACTAGAAATGTAACGCTGTGCACTATGAATCATTTTAATATACGACTTTCCCTTTTTGAATAAAATTATTTATTTATGTATTACTTTTAGGCGATATTCTAATTTATTTAGATGCACATATAACCTTAAACAAGTAACATAAGTTGTTTTATAAGCTGAATCCTCGTGTGAATGCACGTTTTCCTTCTCTCCAACACAAACAGAATATTTTTGTGGGGATCTTACCTTCACCTCTGTGACGAGATGACCGAAGCTGGAGAGGGGGATCCGGGTTTTCACAGGAGATATCGGCATTTCTGCAGACAGTTTAAACAAAAATAGTATATTTGCTTTTAAAACCTGCTTTTTTTTCTCCTTAATGAAAGCGCTCTGTTTAATCACAAGTAATTAAATGGAACATGTAAGGCAATACCTACTGCAAACCGTAGGTTACTTATACAATTTAACCGTGTTCCTGGTTCGCTGACGACAGCACATCCTGACCAATCCGGTGCCTCTGCGTGACCAGCTGGCCAATCAGCTGCTGTCTAGTAGGCGGATCTTTCAGGAAGTTACGCAAACTGTCAAGTGGCTGTTAGTTTTCAAAATAACCACCAGAGGGCGCAAGATCACAACAATTTTCAACTGGTGCTTCGTGTCCATTAAAGGCAGTTAATTAATTTTCTTTCTACCAACGAACCCTTCACCAAAATTTCTTCTCTGACATAATTGTGAGCAAACTGGGCGACAGTATACATATATGAATTTGTATTATTGGTCAATATCACAGTATTTAACGGGAATCCCCTGAATTTGTGTCTTTTGTCTGGCAGAATCAGCTTTAATTGCCAAGTTGATTCATACAGGGAATTTTCTACTATCTATTGATGTATCAATGAAGACCTTTTAGTACACATATACAAAAAGGGGAAATATTAATATGTTTCTTTATATATATTGTATTTATAGACACACGTTTAGCACAAATGAAGAGATGGTTGAAATGGTGCGAATACCCATAGTATTGTTCTGGGGACTGTTAAGAGTTCCTCAGATTGACAGCCTGCAGAAGAAACTGGCCCTGTGTACTGCCAGGGTCCGATGCTGATGGTTCTTGTGTGGCAGAAGATGCTCCCCAGTCTCGCCTGCTGCTGCCAGTCAATCAGGAAGCTGGTGATCCGCTGATAGTGGAGGCCAGAAATGTGAGCTGGGTGAGCTTCTGCTGGAGAATGTCTCGGTTGATGGTGTTGAAGGCCGGGTGAAGTCCACAAACAGAATCCTGGCGTACGTTCATGGGTTGTGTAGGTGGTGCAAGATGAAGCTCAGTCCCAGGCTGACGGCATCATCGGCTTGATCTGTTTGTCCAAACTGCTGGAGGTCTGGCAGGGGGCCTGTGATGATGCTTTAACCAGTCTCTCAGAGGATTTCATGGCCATAGACGTCAGGGCTAACCCCATGAGGCATTTCTTTGGGACAGGATTATGGTGAAGAGTTTGAAGCATGAGGGAACCTCACATAGCTCCAGAGACTTGTTGAAGATCTGACTGAAGATGGGGGGAACTGGTCAGCACAAGTTCTCAGGCACGAGGGGGAGACATACTCAGGTTTGTGTGCGTGTAGTTAATATAATAAAATAACTAAATGGTCAAACAGGAGTTTTTACATTAAGTTTTGCAACAGCACAGTAAAAACAAGTGCATCTCTGCTTTTTACAAAGCCAATGGCAATAAATAATACTTCAACTCCCAAACAGAACAAAAATCTGAATGCTTTATTAAATTTGTGTGTTTAACAGAGTTACACAGGAAGTCAGTTTGTGTCATTTTAGTGTTTTTCTTAGAATAAAGTGTCAATGATTATATAGTTTTCAGCAAACTTGATTTAAATGATTTCAAAAACTTGCTAGAAAATGAAAAATTCTAGCAACAAACGAGGAGGTCTAGAGGAGGATGCTGCAGGAAGTCATTAAGTGAAACCAGTAAGGCTCTGAAAAAAAAAAATTAAAAAAATCTGGAAAACACTCAGCAATTTGACATCCCCTTTCTATTTGATAACACTTCCCTGTCATTTGGAAACGATGGTTTCAATTCTTTATAGGAGAAATCTACCTTCATTACTGGTAAACACGAGATTCACAGCAGTTTGATTCTCCTAAACATGCTCAGTGCTTAGTATGGTGGAGGATGTGTGATGCTGCGGGCCCTTTTCCTCTTACAGAGGCCCCTGGCCCCTTGTCAAACTGTATGCTATCATGAGTTCATTGAATATACCAGGAAATCTTCAATAAAAATCTTGAAGATGCTGCCAGAAATTTCCAAAAGCTCCAATGTTGGGTCTTTCAGCAGGATCATTGAGCCAACATACATGACAAAATTAACACAAAATTGTGAGATTAGGCTTCAGTAATAAAAAAAATAGGACTTTAAAGTTTTTTTAACATTTTTACACTGTAAAAAGGGAACTAAAAGTAAGTAAAATTTTTGTTCTCAAATTGTTCAGGTAAATGGAATGAGTAGTATGACCCCTAAAATAAGATAATTAGATATATTGCATTATTATATCTGACCTGCTGCTAATATTCTAATGCAAGTTGCTTGCCCCTGTAATGCTTTTCACAGACAAATGCACACATTTCAAGAAAGTTTTACTTACTTTTAGTTCCCCGTTTGCAGTGTCTCTGGGGTGTTAATGATTGTGGAGGGGGAGTCCAAATCTTCCACAGTTAAAATTAGAATTAGGGTAAATTTCAACATGCAACAGGTTCATTTTGTAACCCAGGGTTTGGGGTAATCCAGATATCTTTAATAATTAAGGTTATGCCTCCCTTTCAATTTTGAATCCTGTCCACCATTTTTGGACTAAGTGTGAAATCCCGTGAGATTTTGTGGGATTTTAGTTTTAGTGAGCATGTTTGGTCTCATGAACAAGGAAGTTCAGGGCTGGCTGTTGCAGTTTTTAGATGCCTCAAATCTACAAAAATGGGTTTTCTTGGGTTTAGAGATGGGAAGAAATGAACTGGCCAGGTCCCCATTTGATGCTAGCTACCCACTAGGCCTGATAGATAGAAAGCCGACCTTGTAATTGTCTTTAGATGCTTTTGGAGGATCAGGTCTGAGTCCATCACTACTCCCAGATTTCGGGCCTGAACAGTGGTTCCTAGCTGAAGCAGCTGAAGCTGTGTGCTAACTTCTGATCTCTCCTCTACTAGGGTTGGGAATTGAAAAGTTTTTCACGATTCCGATTCCCTTATCGATTCTGTGAAACGATTCGATTCCTTATCGATTCTCTTTTAGATTCCAATTTGGGGAAAAAAGAAGAACAAACAGTTTGATGATAAGCATCAACTTTGTTTACTTAACTATCACACAACCTTACAAACACCTTGATAAGGGCGGTGTCTGTACTAGTGTTGCACCGATACCGATACCAGTATCGGCCGGGGGCCGATGCCGCACTAAACTGGTGGTATCGGTATCGGCGAGTACCAACAAATAGGTCACAGATACAATTTTGATGTTTGTATGTCACTTGAACGCAGCCTTCTCTCTCCCGACACTCACTAGTTCTACTGGATTCACTTTGTATTAGTCTTTTTCCCTGCTTTACAAAGGTAGCAGCTTGACAAAGCCATTATAGCAATTATTTTACATCCAAGTAGTATGCTGTTCTTCATATATACACACACACACATAAATTTCAAAGTAATGGTATCGGTATGGTATCGGTATCGGCCGATACTGCACAGCCAGGTATCAGGTATCGGGGCCAAAAAATGGCATCGGTGCAACACTAGTCTGTACTGTGGTGAGCACGGAAACCTGACTGGAAAACTCAAAGCGGCTGGTCATTGATAAGAAGGTGTATAATTGTTGAAACACAACTTTTTCAATAATCTTACTGATAAAGGGGAGGTTTGAGATAGGCCTATAGTTCTGGAGTAGTAGTTTGTCTAAATTGTTCTTTTTCAGCAGTAGTTTGATAATTGCTGTTTTTAGGGACTGCGGGAAAACACCTGACAGAAGGGACGTGTTTATTATCTGAGTCAAATCAGACGCTATGACAGGTAAAACATTCTTAAAGAAAACTGTGGGTAGAACATCAAGGCAGCAGCAGGAGAAACTTAGCTGCTGAATGATCTGCTCTAAGCTTTTGTGGTTTATTTGGCTGAATTGGGACATTTTGTCAAGATAAGTTCCAGTTGGATACAGCTTTCATTCTGGTGTTGATATGGATGTACAAACTGATCCTCTAATCTTTAGGATTTTCTCAGTAAAGAAGTTAGCAAATTCATTACAGGCCCTGGTGGAGTGGACTTCAGAAGCCACGGACACAGGAGGATTTGTTGCAATTAAGGCACGAGTATTATTAATGTTTTTGTTGATGATCTCAGAGAAGAAAAATAAAAATAAAATTCCCTCGAATTTTTCAGTTGTAAGTTATATCTGTAAAGTCTCTCTTTATAGATGTCATAGTGAACCTGGAGTCTCGTCTTTCTCCACCTGCGTTCAGCTCTTAGACACTCCCTTTTTTCACTTCTAACTGCTGGAGCATTTCTCCAAGGGGATTTTTTCTTCCCGGAAGAAACTTTCACTTTAACAGGAACAATGCTGTCAATGATGTCTGAGACTTTAGAATGAAAGTTATCTACTAGCTCATCTACTGTGTTGCAGCCCAAGGTTGAAGTAGCAAAGTAAGCTTGAATAAAAGTTTCCGTGGCATTGTCCTTAAAGGTGCATTTTCTTATGATGTCCGTTTGGCTAAATGAGTCACTGGAAATTATACATTCAAAGGTAACAGAAAAATGATCAGATAGGGCAACATCAGTTACATTGACCTGTGAAATCTTTAGACCTTTAGTGATGATCAGGTCTAAAATATGTCCCTGTTTGTGTGTTGGCTGTTTAACATGTTGAGTTAAACCAAAGTTTCTAAGTGTGTCACACAGTTCTTTTGCACTTCTGTCTTCAGGGTTGTCAACGTGAAAGTTGAAGTCTCCCACAATAATTAAACAGTCATAGTCAACACATATCACAGACAGGAGGTCACTGAAATCATTAAAAAAGTTTGACGTGGACTTAGGAGGCCTGTAAACATTCAGAAACATAGTTCGTACCGGGCTCTTTACCTGGAGAGCCATATGTTCAAAAGAGTCGAATTTTCCCAAAAACACCTTTTTACACTTTAACAAATCGTTAAACAATGTTGCTACTCCTCCACCTTTCCTTTGCTGTTTGCTCTCACAAAAAAAATTGTAGTTTGAAGGAATCAACTTCAACAGAATATGTGCTTCATTAAGTTCATGTAACCATGTTTCTGTTAAAAACATTACATCAAGATTGTCAATAATGAAGTCATTAATTAAAAGGGATTTTCCTGACAGAGATCTAATGTTTAATAAACCCAGTTTATATGACTTAGTGGTTGATGATGTCTCTGTGGCAGGTTGCATCTGACAGTTTAGGACTTTTAAGTACAATTGATTATTCCTGTTTTTTTATCCTTTTGCTTTTCTTATTTCTGCCACATATCATCACAGATATTCCATAATGTCAGACTAAAGGCCCAAGCTGATGCTGGAAACTGTCATGTCTGATAAACTTGCTGCTAAGGCCCGGAGTGTATCACAGAGAAGTAATCTGAAGGTCCTGAGCACAGGCATGTTCTGTGATACGTAGAGGAGGAGGATCTGGGGGCTCTGAGGCTTTTAGAAGATGCTGGTTTAGTCACAGAGCTGGGGTTGTCAGAATGGCTATGTGGAGAGGATGTCAACTGTAGGCCAATCTTAAAAACTTTTTTCATGTTATGAGAAAATTCCAGAAAAGAAACATCTGGGCTTTGTGGAGAAGAAGGGGAGATGGGTGCAGTCTGGACCGGTGTTCGTGGTGATAAAGTTGTCTATGAAGGTTACATTTGTTTGCTTGCATGTTTTTTCAGCCATTTGTTTAGCGTCAGAACTCTGGAAAAAAATCTCATCTCCACAATTAACAGGCACGTGAGGGCCACTGAGAAACACCTTGACATTAAGGCCATCAACTAGATTTAGCAGACGAATGTAATCCTCTTTCAATACTTCTGAATTTCTTATCCATACGGCGTCACCCAAGGCTTCAGCTTGTACTATGAGTTTTTCCAGGGTCGGGCGTTCTTTCAAGATCCTTGGAAGAATGTCTGATGAATTAGACACCAGGGTATTGTTTAAAGGGCTATAAACCAACATCTCTGTGTTTTTCTTGTTACAGAAATGTTTAATCCCACTTACAGATCAATTGCATAATATCAGGGTCCTTAGCCCTGTAGGTTATTTTTTCTCTGGTAGTTTAGAGCGCAGATTGTTGACATACCTTTGATTGATGTCGTGATCCTCCTGGGTCTCATGTTGGAGCGGAGTGAATCTGTTTAGTAATGGAATTCCAACATTTCAGCAGATTTACTCCTATCATTTGTTGTGAGAACAGCCCGTTGTTGTTTCACTTTTCCCTCTTCCCTGTACCACCCAGAGTGGTCCAGGGATTCTCATTTTCCTCAGGAAACTGTTTGTTCACTGAGTTGCTGGGCTGGTGGTCACAGTTCGGCATCACGGGCATTGTTGTTTCATTTCCATACGCGGCGTTTACATCATAATTCACTTCAAGTCGTCGGATTTTCAGCTCCATAACAGCTATTTTCTGTAGAAGCGTGTCAAAGTCCTCTGTGTTGAAGTGAGGCATCTTTTGAATCGGGTGGTTCTGCTCCATATCCACTTCATGTTGAATTCTTTCCATAAGAGCGTTTTTCCTGAGAACTGACTCCTCTGGGGTGTAAAGAGGCATCTTGTGTGGATTGGCTGAAAACTAAAATAGTCCACACGGTAGGAAAAAATCTAAATCAAAAATAAATAAAAGAACTAAATCCAACTTTCTGTAGTTTTGACTTAGAGATAAAAAGGAGATAAAAAGTGAAAGGCAGGAAAATGCAAGCAAGCATGGAGCAGAGAAAAAAGCGTCCGAGCAGGCAGAGAGTAACCTGTGGCTAAGTTTAAAGCAGGGTACAATATAAACCAAAAAAACTTACAAAGCATGTTAAAACTACCTAAACCTCAGGTCAGGCAAGAAGAGCATAAATCAGAGAAGCTGTCATAGGCCTTGTGGCCTATGCTACATTTGGAGGAGCTGCAGAGATCGACAGTTTAAGGAGGGAAAACTTATTGTGCACTCCACAAATCTATGGGCGTGCCCCAAGAGGAAACCTATTATGGCAGCATTATGCTGTGGGGATTCTTTTTTTCAATAAACACAGGGAAGCTGGTCAGAGTCAATGGGAGAAGCTAAACTTAATGTCAGTTTGGAAATAGTGATTCACCTCGATGAGTTAACCAAGGAGCCCAGAGCAAACCCACGAAAACACCAGAACTACAATAAAATGCAGTGAAAAACATGAAGTCATGCAATTTTTCTGAACCACTTAAAAACTGTTTTTGTTTTGATCAGCGTTGCGAGCTTTCGTGAAGCGTTTTATGCCTTTGGCTGCTCCCACATTATTATCTGATATTTCTTCTTGTTGTTTGCATGTTAAGCCTCTTAACTCTAACCTCTGAATCATTCAGATACGAAATGAGCTCCTACACTTGTGGAGTGAGTCAGCGTGGTGTCAACACATGGGAGAGAAGATTGCAAAGAACACATTTTACGTTGGATTTCTTGGCACTTTGTTACTACAAGCCTAATTTGATAAATTTTCTTTACACACAGACACACACACACACAAACAAAGAAAAGACCTTCACAAAGACTGATTAACCTCCAATCAAGACCACTTTAAAATATCACACTAAGGTCTGAAGCCTTAGTTAAACTCTTATTGGGCATCCATTTTTTACACAAAGTCCGTTTTTTTGGGTCAGCCGATATGTCCTAGTCCCTTAATCTGGCTGTTTGGTGTTACACCTGATCACTTAAATCCACCTAGGGCGGAGTCCGACAGTGTTGGGTTTCTCACGCTCGTTGTGAGGCGACTGATTCTGGTAAATGGGAAAGACTGCTCTATTTTCTCAACTGGAAGAAATGAGGCCTTCTCTTAAAGGTTCAGCACCTAAATATGATCAAATCTGGACACCTTTTCTGGATTATTCATGTCACACTATTTGCAGGGTGAGTAGAGAGAACATCCCCCAACACTGCAATAATGGTGGCCACACACTGTGTCTTTTACTTTGTATTGTTTTATTTTTCTTACTGTCTTTTTCTTGTCAACTTATTATATGTCATCTTATTTGATTTTGTGTTTTTATTTTTTATTTTTTTTATTTCAGGTTTTCTGGGGTTGGTGTGTGCTGCACAACGCAACAGTTGGTGCCGCTGTTGCCTTGCAGCACGGTCGGACGACCTGGGGTTAAAACCCCTTTCCGGGGTCTTTTTGCATGGAGTTTGCATGTTCTCCCTGTGCATGCATGGGTTCTCTCCAGGGACTCCAACTTCCTCCCACAGTCCTAAACATGACTGTTAGGTTACCTTTAATTTCCCCTGAGATGTGTGTATGTGTAGTTTATTGTCCCGCCCTGAGATGGACTAGCGACATGTCCAGAGTTAAGGGAGACATTTTATATATATATATATATATATATATATATATATATATATATATATATATATATATATATATATATATATATATATGCATGTGTGTGTGTGTGTGTGTAAATAAATGATACTAAAAGTCATATATTGAGTGTTACACATGGCAGAAATATGAGAGCTTACATAGTTTTCTCTAGTAATACTGAGTCCTCCACAGATGGACGGCTTTTTTAAGGCGAGCACGCAGCCACTGAATTAATCAGCGTGTGTCTGGTGCACCAAGTACTGTAAAACACTTTGCACATGAGTCCTTGCATAACAACATTGTAAACAGACTCGTCTCTGAACGCACCGGTGGACTTGAACCCCGCTGCTCTGAGCTGGGGGCAGGTGACAGAGGTAGACTTATTTTAGCCGCGCTCTCACATGAAAGCTGCAACATCACAGGTTCGAATCCTCAAGAGGCAGCGGTTTCCTTCATTCACACATCACCTCCCACTCACAGCACGGCTGCCGAAGAGAGATTAAAGGCTCGGCTCAATCTGTGAGTCCGAGCGCAATCAAAGGGGGATACCCCATTACCGGCATTCATAATAGAACATCGAGTCTTTCCACAGACACACAACTGAAACTGCTCTTTTTAATCAGTAATGACCAGTAAAACCGATCATTATCAAACTGTATTGCACATGTGCTGGTACCCCCCGATAAAGATGTGTAGTCTTGCAATAACTTGGTTCAGTAGAGAAAAAAATGTTAAGACATGACTATTTATCATAAAATCACGGGTAGTAGTACTAAAAACCCCTTTACCCATGTCACAGGGCCTTATCTTCTCTGGTAACGTTTCCGAAGGCTGGAGCAGGTTCAGCTCCCTCCGCAGCCACACCACATGATTTAAGTCTGGGGAATGAAACGGCCATGAAAAATGGTTGATTTGGTTATATGGCATCCCATTTTCTGCTACCAGATTTTGATCTAAAATGTCCCGGCACTTCATCCTGCCACACACTGAAGCATTATTCCTCTGCTGCCCTCCACAGTGGGTGTGGAGTGCTTTTCCCCTTGTTCATAAACGGCTTGGAATTAAATTAACCTGGAGTGTCAGCGCAATCTAAAGCTCGTCTGATGAAAGCGCAGTGTGGCGTTAAATGTCCCACGTTTACGTTTGTGATGGTAGGACAGAAAAGTCTCTTTGCTAACGTTACCGACAACATGGTGTGCATTTTCTGTTTTTCCCATTTTGAAGAGTGGCTGAGCGAAATGGGCTAAGTGTCATTTATTGTTATTCCTTAAGTAACATGCCGTCCTAATTTACTTAAAAGCCCCCAAATACCCTGCTCAACTTGAAAAAGTAACAAATAGCTGTTTTGTTTTGTTTTTTTACAAATATATCAGTTGCTTTTACTTTATTGGAGGAAATTAATGTAGCAGCAGGGATATTGCGAAAAACAATAATTTATTTCCCATTGACTGAGTTATTTCCCATTATAGATAGATGGGTTTTATTCCTCACAGAATAAATGTCCTCAAATCAAAACTGATTTTTCCCCCTCTAAAATTTTCAGATAGGAGCCACAGAAAAAAATGTATTCCTTTAAAATCTTTTTACACATATTTACAAAGAGTGCCACCACCTGTGGAGGCTGTTAATGTTAATGAAACAAGAAATATAAAGACAGGGGGCAAGAATTAGAATCCCTGAACTACAGACAAATGAATACTTCCATCCAGATGAGGCAGGGACACGGGGTGACTTGGTATTAGGATCATGTTATTGAGTCGGATGGTGAATATAAGTTTTATGCCGAATGCTCTTCCTGACACAACCCTCTGCGTTTATCTGGGCTTGGGGCCGGCCCAAAATAGGATAGAGGACACTGCGCCCCCTTTGAGGCTGCAGCCAAGCAGGTTGGAACGGGTGGAGAATTAAAGGAAAGGTGTAGAAGACGGCGGTGAGACCAGTGATGTCTGGTTTAGAGACAGGAGGCAGCAGAGATGAAGATGCTGAACTTCTCTTTGGGAGAGACGAGGATGCAAAGAATCAGGAATGAGTTTGTCAGAGGGACGTTTTAGAGATAAAGCCAAAGAGGGCAGACTGACATGGAGTTGAAGTGAGGACATCAGTAGAAAAATGTTGTGGCTGGAGCTGCCAGGAAGGAGGCCCAGAGGAAGGCCCTTAATGTTCACTGTTTTTACCTGCCTTAGGACAGCGGATGCAAATTAGCTGTTGTGCTAATTCTGGCATATTTACATTGATTCTTTATGCTGACATGTTGATGAATGTGCATTGTCCTAATTAAAAAAAAAATAAAAATAAAAAAAATAAATAAAAAGAACAAAGAGGAGATTTATGGATGGAGTGAAAAAGGACATGAAGGCTGTTGGCGTGAGAGAAGTTATGGTTAGATGGAGACAGGTGATTTTCTGTGGCGACCCCCGGAAGGACAGAGCTAAAAGTAGACGATAACTGCGGATAAATGGATCAATGCTGCAGCTTCTGATGTACAGACATGTATCGTTTGCAGCTACTTTTCAATTTACCCAAAAAAGCAGTGAAAGCTAAATGAATGGATTGCTTTTTGGAATAATTTACGCAAAGTGATCAAAGAATTCAAATAAATGTTCATTATTTAAAAAAAAGAGACTCAAATCTTAACTCAGTGAAGGTATTACAGATTATAAAATGTAGGTAGATATTTCACCTTCTTTTCGTTATTGTTAGTCTGCAGATAGATGACAAACCGAGGTTTATATAATCTACTTTTTCTTTTAGGCAAAAAAGAGGGAAGCTAAATAAGATAATGTTTTTCTTTCTACCCTCATAAAACATAAATTTTTTATTTGTGAAAAACATAAATAAAATTATGGGAACACTTTTTTATTATCTGTTCATGTTTTTGCGTAAAGGATAGAAATAAAATGTTTTAAGTGCTGTTTGATGCCTCCATAGCGTTTAATTAACTCAAACGCAGGACACATGGGGTTTAATTGGAGCCTAACTTTAGCTGCTTTACTCCAGGGATTAAGGATCACAGTAAAATGAACATTAGCCGCAGAAATGACTCATCTTTTAAAAGTAATGCACCCAACGAATAATACCAACCAGCAGGAGGACGCTTAGAGACATACAGTTGGTACAAAACGTCTACACATCCCTGTTTAAATTACCTTTCCTACCTTTAATGTGACATTTTTCCTGCATAGTTCCACTGAAAAACAAGCAAACCAGGTACAGGGAAATGTTCTGATTTAATTTCAGCATCCTGTCTCCTTATCAGGACCCTATCAGCGTCCCACGTCTTGGCTCAGAAATATTTGTCCAAACTTCACACTTGACCTCGGCTTGAACGCTGTGCCTCTCCAGACTCTGGGACCTTGATTTCCAAGGAGAATGCAAAATGTACTTTAAACTTAAAAAGGCAGATTTTTGGACCAGTAGCCAAGAGTCCAGTCATTTTTTCTCTCCTCAGCCGCTCTCCACGCCTCATAAATCTCCCCCAAATTCTTGAGTTAGTTTTCCTTAACAATCCTAACCAGGTTGCAGTCAAGTCACTATTGCTCAAGCACATTTTTTTTCCTTCCACTCAACTTTCCATACGGCACTGTAAAAACAGCAAACTTTTGCGTTTGTTGATTATAGACTCTCCATTTAGAGGGTGTCAAGATGGCAGTCTGCACCATGATTGTGTAGACCATGGGTGTCCAAAGTAGAGCTGAACAATTAATCGCATATGCAATAAAATCTGAATTTTAAAAGACACAATTTCCAAATCGCAGAGGTCTGCACTTTTTGGCTATGAAACAATTAATGGATCAGACGCGTCCTTTAGGTTTCGGTGATTTTTATTCACAGGCCATTTTTGTTGTTTGTGGTTTATGCAGAGAAAAGCCTAAATTAAATCACAATCGCAGTTACGGTTGCAATATATCGCAGTCTTGATTTTGGCCAAGTTCGTACAGCCCTAGTCTAAAGATCAATCAGGGGGCCTTTGATGGAGACACAACACAAACCTGGAATAACGCACATGTTGTTCTTCCTCTGCAAATAGTTATTCATGTATATTATTCTATTGTTGTTTTACAACTCGATTTTGTTTTGTTTATTTCATATTATATAATTCAACATCTACTTATTTCAGCTGTATGCTTTTCTGTGTAGCAACTTATCACTAAAGCAAATTCCTGGTATATACAAAATAGAACTTGGCAATAAACCTTATTCTGATTCAACTGCAATTTCAGAAAAATTTAGCCAATCAGCACATTTAGTTGATGCAGAAGGAGACTTTTTATTTTTTAATTAGGGCAGAATCATTACAGAGAAGTTGAAATTTTCTTGTGATTGAAAATGTTTGGGTTCGACACAAAGTATTCGTCTTTTATTACTTTTTACATTTTCTCAAGTTTTACAGTAAACAGTGCCACATCTGTACAATGACTTTCGCTGAAATGCTGACTTTGGTCCCCTAAAATCTGCTTTTATTCATTTATTAAAATTGGCAAAATACAGCAAATATTTCCAAAGAATGACCGGCCCATATACCATTCTTATTGATGAGAACAGACTCAATGTTTCTCAGTGGAGTCCAAAAGAATTTGCAAGCTGGATGATCATCGTTTAATGAGGCAAATGTACAAAACTCCTTTCAAGTTTTGAACTCACAATGATTTACACATTATTTTCCCTCAGAAAACTTAATAATTTTTTTATTCAATATATTGCACGCTCATATTTTGGTAAAATAAATATAATTTTTTTGGGGTGATTTTAGTCTTTTTTTTATCATATTTTGTGATTTGGTAATTTTGGCCAATATGATGGAAAGTTTTGATTCCCTGGCATAGACCTCAACATAATATTGCTTAGCTAAAATCTTGTTTCTATTTGGCTTATGTGCTGTTCTAATTTAGGAGCAAACAGTTTTATGGGTTTGCATGTGCTGTAAGCAAACCGTCCAGCGGGAAGGCTGTCGCTCAAGAACGCCCTATTCCTGAATGTTATTGGAAAGTTGAGTGGAAGGAAAACGTGTGGTAGAAAACATCACAAGCAGCTGTTTTCCTCTTGGTGTTCTGCAATATTAAAATTTCCTCTGAGGCAGATCTTTGGGTTTTCATTACCTGCAAGCTTTAATCGTCAAAGCCAAGAGACTTAAATGCAATAAATATATCCTTGTGTGTATAGATCTATATATTATACTACTGAAATACATCAACTCGTACATGATATCTTAATTTATCAATATGGCCCGTATACTTCAGTTAGTGCCAGAACAGTTGCAAAGGCTGTTTTTTAGTGGGTGTGTTTGTGAAATGTTTGTTTCAATACATGGGCGGATCTCGCAGGCTTCTGAGGTGCCTGGCAAATTGTCTTTCTGCCAAGCTGAGACTCCAGCCTGGAGTGGGTGCGTGCGGGTGCCTTCTGTAATCCACCCTGTTCCGTGGAGGTATGCAGAGCTGGAGGTTCAACTGGTGGTGCTGCTGACAGACAGCTCTGCGCGCGCATCTCTGTGCATGTGCGGTAGCTGGAGCGATCAGCTGCACGGCAGGCTGTTTGCGAGAGAGAGCGAAAGAAAGAAAGAAAGAGAGAGAGAGACAGAGAGAGGGGGAGACGGAGCTGCAAGCAGCGACACTTTGAGAACAGGGAAGCAGAGCCGCCGGAAGAAGCAGCAAAGGCAGCAGCTTTAACGCGAGCTGGACGCAGACCGTGAAAATCACCGGCGGCACGAGCGACAGGAACCGGCCAGTGGGGCGGAGAGGAGGAGGAGGAGGAGGAGGTGGGTGAGGAGGAGGAGGAGGAGGTGGTACCTGCACCCAGACTCGATTTGCTCCGCCGCGTCTCCCTCCCTGTCGTTGCTCTCCTCACCCCTCATACCTCTCGGACCGCTTCCTCGTTAAGATGGCTGACCCCAACAGCGACGAAGAGGCGCCGGAGAGCGCGCGCGGCTTCGCCCGCCAGGGAGCCCTCCGCCAGAAGAACGTGCACGAGGTGAAGAACCACAAGTTCATCGCGCGCTTCTTCAAGCAGCCGACCTTCTGCAGCCACTGCACGGACTTCATCTGGTGAGTGTGAGCACGCGCCAGCGAGCGCGCGCGCGTGTGCCGCGAGGACACAGGTGATCCACTTGCTGCCGCTGCCGCTGCGCCAGGCTCTGGTCGGCCTCTGTCCGCGCGCACCGACGCCGCAGTGCTAAAAATCTGTCACCGAAAAAAAAAAAAAAACACGGCGGTGCGCCATTCGATGCGACAGCACCGCGGGCCCTCTGGAGAGGGGCAGAGATGTGCTGCCTGCAGCCGCAGAGCAGGCACTGCTGCTCCGCTTTTCTGTTTTACCGCATCCCCCCCTTACCCTCCCCTCTCCTCCAACCTCTGAAACTGGTGGAGGAATGCGTCTGGTTACAAGGGGGCCCGCTGTTGCTGCTGCTGCCCTGTGTGCTGATTAATGTGTGCGGCTGGATATCTTTATAATGTTGCGTTTCCGTGTCAGTGAACCCCCCCATATTTCACGTCCCTGTCTTCTGTCTGCAGGGGCTTCGGGAAGCAGGGATTCCAGTGCCAAGGTAAGGGCTCATTCACAAATTGCATATGGCTGTGTGTGTGTGTGTGTGTGTGTGTGTGTGTGTGTGTGTGGACGGATGTTTTAATGTCCAGGGGCGCATCCAGGAAGTTTTCAAGGAGGGTCTGAAGATTGGACTCTCTGATAACGGGTGGCACATTGTGTTTGAAATCAGCACATCACGAAGGACGCAAAAAAAAAACGCTATTAAACTGCTGGTCATAGTGTTTTTGTTTGATTAGTGGAATATACAAGTTCATTACACTAGTCTTTGAAATTGTAGCTTTTTGTGACCATTTATGTCTTAATTCATTAAAAAAAATAAACTGATATGCAATCGTTTAGGCACATGGGTACAGAATGCAGTGCTATCGAGTAGCAGGAAGGAGTAATAATGGCAATTTGTGTGTGCAAAGTAGCAGAATGGCAAATTCATCCCACAGCCAGAAACGGTCCAATGTCCAGTTCTGGCCCGCTGAGCATTGTTTGTCTTAATTTGGCTGTGGGTGTGTGAACTGATCTTCAGTGTTAAGGGCCGCATCCAGAAAGTCTTTAAAGGGGTGACACACCTGGGTTGATGGTGGCACACCCTAAACCAAAAGCCACAACATAATTTCATAAGTCTGCTAATACTGTTGTCATATATGATGGGAACAGGTTCCTGAATAAGTGATGGGTTACAGCTGAAACAATTAATTGGGTTAATTGTGATTAATCAATTAATGAAATAATTAATTGCTGCAGCTCTGTGGTGGATATGTCAAAGTAGCACAGTATTGAGAACAGAAGAAAGGGCAACAAAGAATAAATGTTGCAATGCATTGAAACATATCCCATCTTAAATTCATTTAATTAGGTTGGTTACCAAAATAAAAAAGTTGTATGTCTAAGCAAACAATTTCATCTAAAAGCGCAGTAAAAGATCAAGAGTGCAGTTTAAAAAACGTGTTGTTTCCTTCCACTGTCGCCACATGCTTGCTCAGGAGGTGGCGTTGCTGCGAAAACAATCAACAGGTTGATTCTCTCAGGCTTTCTTAGACCCTCCTTTTCATAAATTGTTATTTTAAGATCAATTTGACTGTACTGGATTATCGCTAGGATTGATTTTAGATTCTGGAACGTATGCGTTTGAATTTGAATCTGTCATTATGGTCGAATAATAATGGATTGATTTGAATATCTATTTCTGGAAATGAGTTGCACTTTTGAAAAGTGTTTAGATGGGGATGTTGTGAGTGGGTGCTATATGAATAAGTTTAATTGATTTGAAGGTGTGAAAAATTGTGACAGTTGTGAAAAATTAAGACAGTTACAGCTATTTAAAAGCTGTAGTTTATGCTCATGGCTTTACATTTAAATCTGTGAAAGGTTTTGACCTAAACATAAAAATGCAATTTAAGTTAAAAAATAATTTCTATATATCAACATGAGACCTTCAAGTTTGATTAGTTTTCTGCCTTTTTTGTGGATAATGTTTAATTGGCTTGTAACATATGATTGTATTCAGTGAATTTGTCACTTTTGTTACTGTAGGATATATTTTTCACTGGGCTGCTCGGTTATGCATTAAAAAAAATTGTTATTTAGGTCTGTTGAAAATTACTCATTATGTTTCTAAAAGCATATTTAAAACTCTTAAAAATAAGAATAGTACTTCTTTATTTTATTTTACTATTAATCCAAAGACACTTAATTTTTCTCAATTTCATATTTTACAATTTAAACAATTTATTTACATCTAAAACTATAGCGATCCTTCTGTCACTTTTAAGTTTCATTGCAAATGTTATTGTAAAGTTTTTAACAACTTTACATGTTGTACAACCGATTCCTTGTTTTTGTTCTGCACTGTGGAAGGCATAAGTAAATAGTAATTTGAATAATTTTTTTGCGACAATATCATCTTTTTTGTGTTTGTAGCTTATATTGTGGTTAATATTTGATTAACCACACAGTCCCAGCAACAAGGAATGTTTGGCATTGAACAAAATCCATCCTGCTTGTATTGTTTTCCAACGTAAACAGAATTAAATCCATTCGGATATAAATTATTTCCAGTTATTGTTAGAAGCTAAACCGTTTTGTATATTTTTGCTGGTATTTTGACCCAACCCGTCGGAAGGAAGCGATCTAACTGAACAGGCTTGCTTCTCAGATCTGCCCACAAATTTTCTCTGAACCACAAATCGGGACTTTGTGATGGCCACTCCAAAACCCTGACTTCTTCAAATGCTTAGGGCGGTTGTCCATTTGAAAGTCCCCTTTCTGTCCAAGCTGTACCTTCTTGGTTGACATATTGAGATTTTGCTTCTTCATGATGCGGTTCTATTAGATACAGATCACCAGTCCCTCTCGAAGCGACACACTCCCACAACATGACACTTCCACTCCGCACTTCAGCGTTGGAATGACGTTTTCAGGCTTGCAACCTTCTCTGTGTTTCCTCCAAAAGTAAAGATGGTCATTATAGGCAAAAGGATATGTTTTACTTTCATCAGACAACAGGACATATCTCCAAAAGTTAGATTTTTGTCCCCCGAGTTTATCTGCACGCTGTAATCTTGTGTTTTCTGTTGCTTTGGAAGTCATGGCTTCTTCTTCACTGAGTGGCATTTCAGCTCGTGTGGGTTTCGCAGCGGGCAATCACTTTCTCTTTAGCCTGGATCTTCTTCACAGGGTCTTGTGCGTTTGTTCTGGGGTATGAAAGCCCACTGATCGGCGCTCGGTGCAGTGAGGAATGTCCTGACCTTTTATATTGGAGAAACCAAACAACCTCTCCACAGACGCATGGCTCAACACAGGAGAGCTACCTCCTCAGGTCAAGACTCTGCTGTCCACTTACACCTTAAGGATAAAGGACACTCTTTTGAGGACCAAAATGTCCACATTTTGGACAAAGAAGACAGATGGTTAGAAAGGGGTGTGAAGGAAGCCATCTATGTTAAGAGAGAGAAACCAACCTTAAACAGAGGAGGAGGCCTTAGGTTCCAACTCTCAAAAACTTACGATACAGCTATAGAATTAATTCCGGCCAATCATCACCTCAGTTCTCACCATCATATGGGTGATCATAACATTGTTCCTTTAAGCCAGGTCAATAACGACCCTAACAACTCCTCGTTAAAGAGGAGTGGACCAGTTTTGGTTCAATCTGCTGGCTTAATGGCTTTAACGACCGCCCATTACTAAGGGGTGGACCTGTTTCTGTTGAATTTGCATGTTATCTAAGCCATTACAAGGCCCTTGTTTGGGCAGTAGTATAAAGCTTGGTACTCTGCATTACTCCAGACTTTTTGAATTGAGAAAGCTTCCTGGAGAGGAAGCGAAACGTCTTCAACTACGGAAAACAAGTGCAGTTGCTTTGTTTTTTTTACTTTTTTTTTTTGGAAGGTGTATGTAAATATATGGTTTCAACTGTAGGTGGTTGAAAACATTTAGCAACAGACTAGTTGGTTAATTTAGATATATCTGCTCATCCTAAGGGAAGTCAAACACGCTTTTATCAGAGCAGCGCTTCTTCAACCCTCAGCTACGTCGCAAAACGGACTGAAAAACAAAACGGGAAAACAAATGATATTCTGGGTCGTCAGAAATCCTTGAAACTCCAACCTGGACTAGCAAATAAAAATCCGACTTCGAGGGAGTTGCCGCAGCTAGTAGCTGCAGACCTGCTGGTAGAAACTAGAATTAATAGAAAATATTACAAATGCACTGTAAGACCTTGTGTCTGGTGAGTGCTGTAAGGGGCCCTGCCAATGCAAAAAGGTGGCTGTGGCCCCCTGGGGCCCCCCCTAGGTGGCTGCACCACTGCCACTGTTTGCTCTATGCGTGTGTGCGTGTGTGTAATGCACCTCTGCACACTGTCAGCGTGACCTGTTGGCCGCCTCGTTGGACGGCATGATTGTGTTGGCAGGCAGGTGTCGAAGCCCAGGCAGGCGCTCGCCACCGCTGCTAAATGACGGCGAGAACGCCCCGGAGAGGCTGAAGGGAGACGGAGTCAGATGTAAGAGTAGAAGAGTGGAGTGGAGCGGGCGGTGAAAGCTGAGATGTGTGGAGAGATCACGGGAGGGAGAGGCAGCAGAAAGTTAGATTTCTTGACAGACGCGTCTTGACTGGAGCTGTGAAATGGTGGGCCTGCGCGTGGGCGGGTGAGTGGGTGAGTGGGCGGCCGCTCATCGCAGTCACTGGTGAGAGGGTGGGTGTCTAGACATGGACCACCGCACAAAATGGTTTCACGGGCCCTTGCAAAACATAGTAACATCCCTTTAACCACATGTGTGCTGCCGTACCGCTGTGAATGTTGTTCTGCTCCCAGTATCACTTCCTCTTCCTCACCGGTCCATTTCAGACACCCACCTGAACTCAGTCGGCCCCCCGCCTGTCACGTGAGCTGCTGCGTGAAGGTCAGGAAGAAGGCAAGCACATTTTCTATATTAGCCCCCCCTGTGTTTGGAAGAGTTGTGCAAGACCGGGTAGTTTTAAAGCGAGAGGTGACGTCCCCCTCATCCTCTGAAGCTACAGGCTGATTAATCTTTGACAGCCCTTGGTGATGACACAGGAAATGCAGTTGTGGGCAGAGTAGACATAACACTTCATGTGTACAACTGAGTGCATGCACCCGGTGTACGGTGGGTTGTCCTAAGCTGATGGCAGATGTAGTATCCACACTCGGTGCAGGCCAGCCCAGGTCCTGGACAGGTAGCTCTGCCTCTTGTTGGATCGGGTTTCCCGGTTTATTTCCATCTGATGCCTGAAAACACAAAACTCCTAAATATGCAGAAATATATATATTTTTTGCATAAAAAAATGGCATGCAAAACTTTTTTTTATGAGACTCTTGACTAAAGTTCAGAGTAAATAATGCTTAACTAATTTTATGAGTTATGCATGCAGCCCGGGAAACTTACATGGATGCATACTCAGCAGTATCAGTCAAGCCTGCACAATGTTCACTCTCATGTCATTAGGGATACATGTGCATCTAAATAAATGTTTCATTTAGTCACGTGATAAGATGGAGCTCGTAAAGGGTTTCTTGACCCTGGGAGGGATACATTTAAAAAAAAAAAATCTAAATTAATATTAAAATTATTATTGTTTATGAAAATCTCATCATTCCTGAGAAAATTAAAAAATGACATCATTTTTTTTGACTGCACCTACTTCTACCAAATTTTTTTTCTTCCACTAAATTTTCCTTTTATTTTGGAATAAATGTTAAAATACTGTGGGTGTTGATGTCTGCTGTCCTTCTCCGTCCTAATTATGTGGGACATAATTATTGATTTTGACCTTTTACAGAAAAAGATTTAAACATTCTCTCTTTTTTTGCATTAGGGGAAAAAAGTGACCTGTTTGAGTTTAATTTGCATATCAGTGATTGTGGCAGGAAGCCACCGTCTTATCTATAACGATAACTGCTTTTGGTCTTAAGGCTACATTGCATGTATGCACACATATCGCTGGGAACGCAGCAGCCGTGATGATCCATCTGGCTCCGTCATCTGGATCCATTACTCGAGCTGTCGAGGATGAAGAAATTTCCTTCGGGGTAATTTAATACTTAACGTCTGTGTGAGGTATTTTTGGCTAGAATTTAAAAGGCTTCTACTAGAGAGCGAGAATCACTTTGAAGGCTGGATGTGGCGGGAAATGATGTCATATGCACCAACAGTCGGGCGCTTGCTCATTTGTGAACCTCAGACGGGCCGGTCACGTGGTCGCCCATCAACCCAGATTAATCTTTTTAATCTCAGCATGCTCGACGTTGTATGAGACTCATTTCATTTCACCTCCTTTTATGTATCATTTGTTTTTGTTTGCCAACAAAAGAGAGCCCCTTTTTAATCAAAGCATTGTTGCATTAATAGATTTTAATGCAAAATTTCTAGTTATCTGTGCCGAATATTGCCTTCATAAGTTTGCAGTGAGCACGAGCAATTTGGGCACACACAAACCGCACGTTTATCTTTTTTTTTTTTTTTTTTTGCGATGGCATGTCGAGATGCATCTCAGTCAATTAGTGAATGTGTTTCCGTTATTCAGTTCAACAATTGACACTCATATGTTTTTTACAAGCATTGTACATGGATGGAATTCAATATGCATCTGTCATGTTAATGATTATGGCTTACAGATAATTGATACCCAAAATTTAGTTTCTCAGAAAAGTAGAATGTTACATCAGACCAATAAGAGGTTTTAATACATAAACGTTGCCGTGGCATGAAGGAAATCCAAAGACAGTTAATAATAAAAGTATATCCATGAACTGCCTACAGCTTGTCTGCATTGTTGGGTCTGGTCTCTCTCCTTTTTCTCTTGAATGTAATTCAAATTATTACTGATTGGAAACTTCTTACTGGAACTAAAGCAACTTGTACCCTGGCCTCTGGGATCTTGATTTTCTGTTTTAATGTGCACCTTTTTCCACTAAACCTTTTTCCTTCCACTTAACTTTCCACCAACATGCCCGGATACAGCACAGTGTGATCTTCTTTTGCATTCTGTCGTGGCTCACCCTCTTGTGAAGGTCGTCTAATGACTTAGCTGCTGTCCAGTTTGTGTAAGCTTTAACTTTACATTTTTGTACTTAAAGAAACAAACATATTTTTATTAGTTGTGATATTCTAGTATTCTGGAATATTGAATTTATTAGTTGTAAGCCACAATCGTCCAACTCTACAGAAATAAATACTTAAAACAGAGCCCACTGTTTAAATGAAATAAGAACAATAGATGATTTTGACCTTTTAAGTTTAAGTTAGTGAAATGAATAACCCTTTCAGGAATATTCTAATTAATGGAGATGCCACCGTAACTCACATTCTTCACTTACTTAACATTGTGGGTACTAACTGAAGTAAAAACACCAGTTCCCTTAAAACAAATCAGAAAGCTTTGCTTGCACAACACCGTAACTGCTAATTATTATTTATAACATCTCTGTGGAAGTTCTGTGTCTCAGTTTCACTTTTGATGAGCAGGACCACTTCCTTTAACTTGCTGGCTGTGTTATGTGTTTTATTTGTGATTTCTCTAACACTTTTTTTTTTATGCTGATGTTTTAAGATGGAGCAAGTCTGCATCTATTAAGGGCCGCCGAGGGAACAAAATAATTAGTCTGTGTCACGAGGCCAGCCATTGTGGGTTAACTGTGGCTGTTGCCTACATTTAAATATAAAATTTGTTGCTACTTGATTTGTTTGCTTGTTGTGCTTCTTTTTTCCTTTTTTTTTTATCACATCAAATATTTGTGTGCTTGTAGATTGCTGCAGGCTGAATGGAGCAACAGCTCCTATTGCCTTCTGTGACTTGCAAGAGACATTTTAGGTTATTGCCAAGCATTGTGTTGAACGGATCATTTCCATCTCGCTTACGGCCTCTGAAGTAGAGATATTCCTCGTTACTGTTGATGTCAAACTGAAGCTGACCGCAACAGACCACCAGACCACTGAGACTGATGCCGCAGAGATCGTTGTCTGATCTGCGCGGCAGATCCAGACTTGTTGGTCCTGGAGGCTGAAGCTAATGACCGGCTAATGCCAGGATCAAAACTATCATCTTAAGACGACTCCAACCTTTAAAATTGCAGTTTATGTGAGCAATATCTTAAGCTTTACTCATCGTCATGTTTACATTGGGCCAATATTTGATCATTAGGTGCTTTTCCAGGTCTGGTTATTTCATACGTGACTTTTTTTGGTTACAAAAGGGTGTCATCTACTGTGAGATGTTTAGTACGGAGGAGGTGGATCAAAGGTTTGATCAAGGGTTTGAGATTGGAGCATTTATCCAACTATTAATCTCCACGATTTAGGGTTTAACCATTACAAAACAAAAAAATTATACGCCAGAGTTCAAATACTTGGCACGGATTGGTTTGTTTACAGGTACGCTATGGAAATATGAAGTGTCAAAATAGCAACACATACAATCAAAAGGGGAAAATTGAGTTTATTTACATAGAAGCAAATGTTTTAGGGATTGGAGGTGGAACTCCGCCAGAGATCTTCCATGGACTGAAAACTGACAATAAAGCTGTTTGATGTAAAGGTAAAAGCAAAAAGAATATGAATATATTTTTGAATATAAAATATAATTTCTTTTCTTTGAAAGCGATTTCAGAGTTCCACTTTCAGTATGTGGTTTTACCAGGAAGATTCAACATGAAGCGCCGTTATCTTCTGTGTAAATAAAATGATGATGATTTAAAGGAAATATCGTTAATAAATCACTCTGGTGTCGTTTAGAAGTCTACTTTGGTCTTCGCGACTGTCAGATTCGATGCTACAAATTATCCTCAGGGATCGACTGTTCTGTATTTACCCCAAATAAAGAATTATCTACTGCAGACAAGACACTGATAACTGCTAATAATATTTAACAAAACTTGAAACGGTTGGATCTATCGGCTTAAAAATTGGCATTTATTTGTGTACCTCTATTTATGTCCACAATTTCCAGGTGATTTTTTTCTTTTCTTCCATTTACGGCTGCACAAGCTGGGAAAACATGCAAAGCTGGAGTGGAAATTAACCCACATTATCTCTTCTCTATTTCCATAATCGTGATTTCCACCACTGTGTCTGTGCTCCAGCATTTTGGTCACTAAAATCTGTGTCAGGCGTCGTTAGTCCACCCAACTGATCATTTATATTATTGGCAGGCAGAGCATGAATGCAAAACACTTCACAGATACTGACCTGCCAAATAATCTGCATCAGTAGTTCTTGGGGGAAATTCATGTTTTTATTGAGACGTCAACTGGGATTCAAAGGATCTTGCAAATTTATATTTGAAAAAATAAAAAACAATAGATGCTACAAATGAAATAAAAATTATTAATTTTAAATATAATTGTAAAATAATAAAATCATTTACTGATTTTTCTCATTGAACCGACGAGGAAAAAAATTTGTGGAGTAGCTGAAGTCTTACCAACGGTTTTTGGAAGCTGCAAACATTATTAGTTTAACGTAAACTCACTTTTTTCACTATTCATTTTGTCGTTATCATGTCTAATCCATGCACACACAGCCTCGTAAAACTGCCACGATTAATGAGTTAGGCTCAGTTTGTTGTTGTTTTTTGGGTCACAGTTTGAGCTGGTGTAAGTTTCCAAACTCAAAAGGTGCCAAATGAAGGAAAAAAAAGTTTGAATAACCTTCACCAATATGATCTGGCTGCTATGAATAGCTGGAACGTCTCAGATGCTATCTTCAAATTTAATAACACCCGTGCCAAGGCTTTTCAGAATAACCTTTTGCTTTGTCTCTACTGCAGCAGTCTGTACGCTCGTGCTGAGGAAAATCAGGAAGGATTTTTTTCTTTCGTGGGTGATTTGAGTTCACCGTGTGGCAAGCGTTTCCGTTTTTATGCTGAGAAGATGTCGTAAAAACAAGCTGGGCTGATTAAAAATCAATGATTTTAACTTTTCCTTTACCTGGAATAAAATAAAAGATCCCCCCCCACACTGAAAATCTGCACAGATTGTTGAACATTACCTGAATTTGGTCAACAATTTCTAGATTTAATCATAGGTTAAAAGCTGTGGAGCAACAATTGACCAGAATACCCTTAGGCGCTTCCTTGTTGCTTTTAGCGTATCCTATGCAATGTAGTTGAACAAACTTCCTCCACCTTTAATAAAACATGCACGAGAAGCTGTTTTGCATGCAAGTTTTACAAAGAGTTGCAGAGAAAATAAAGTGGTGCAGGAGCCGATCAGCGAGAGTGGGAGGAGCACAGACAGAGATGAATCTAACCGGTTGCTTCAGAGGAATGGCAGCCATCTGATGCAAACGTGTTCCTACATGAAGCCAGGCTTGGCAGAAACAAACACTGCTGTTTTTATGACACTTGTAGCAGCTCTTCATCGAGTTGTAGAGGGGGGGGGGGGTGTTTTGATACCTGCTCAACAGGTATCCAGAGATGTCAGAGTACGTGCTCCCATCCCCCTCGCCCCCACCGCCCCTTAGCTTTTCTATTATTAGAGGCTTAACGTGTGTAAAAAGAGGAAGTAGCTGCTGCTGTTTCCTGCTAAAAAGAGAGATCCAGATGAGTGGTCACAGCTTGGAAGTGGTGCGTTGAGATGAATCTTCCTTTCAGTTTTGAAATAAGATGAATTATCTTTTTTACTTTAACAAAAGAGGGGTTTGAAAAACAAAAAAACAAAAGAGACAGCAAAGCAGATTTCAGCCACCTGGAATCTGATTAACTTGTTCCTTTTTTTTATTATTCATATGATAAAACAGAGCTTTTGAAAAATCTGACAAGCAAGTCTCATGCTTAGTCTTGAAAATTCTCGAATGATACGAAATGTAATCTTCCCCCCAAATCTTTATAAGTACATTTTCAGACTCTTATTTCCAATCCATTATCTAGAGTAGGTGGTCCCCAAACTTTTCAGCCTACGACCCCCAAAATACCTGTGCCGGAGACTGGCGACCCCATTTTGGTGAGTGGGACTTTCTCCTTATTTATTTTTTTTAGGGTTATGAGAATAAAGTTGTAAAATACAAGAACAAAGTCAAATCATCTTGCAACTTCCAAGAGGTGTCTTGCACCCCCCCCCCCCCCCTCTACTTTGGGAACCCCTGATATTTTAGAGGATAAAAAAATAATTTCTAGGAAAAAATACTTAAAATTGTTTATTCAGGCGTCACAACTTCAGTTTTTGTTGTCAACCAGTTTAGTTTTCTGAGTTCCTGCCAACATTTCAACACAAAATCTTTTCAGAATTCAGAAAAAGTGTAATTTTCCTGCTCTTATGGCCTCTAGATCCTTTTACCTCTACGTTTCAAGCTTGCCCCAAGGTTCTCAACTGAGTTTGAATAAGATACAAAACTAATCGTTAAAGTCAAGGCATCACTGGTGTCAAGCTGGGATTTAAGGGATCTATCTAGGATAAACGTATTGTAGATTTTAACTGATGTATGTTTTCCCAGATCAAGTGAAAGAGGAATTTGAGTCAGAAGCCAGTTTCAAAGCTTGTTTTATGATTTATTGCAGGGGGATAGAAAACCCAAGTAGATAATTCTTTGTACTTGGAGGTCCATTTCATTAAAATGGGACTAAAAACAAAACAAAACTGAGGCAGGAAAAAGTATAAAAGCATGATTTGAAATTGATTTTCTGGACAAAACACCCATAAAGAGTTTTTTACCTCACAGAAAAAGTGTTTAAAAATCCCCTGGTCAAACAACTCTTTTATTAAAATCCTATAAATTCCTCCAAAGGGTGGCAGAGGCAGACGTAACATACAGGCAAAGCAGGCAACCGCCTGGGACCCCTACCAGTAAGGGGGCTCCGCTGATTGCCCACCCGCTAACAGTGCCCCTACATAATTTATGTGTGTTTGAAATAAAATAATTACAATTTGCAATCCAATTAATAACAAAAAACAAAACAAAATGTGACACAAGGTATTATTGACTTCTGCTTCTCCCTTTCCATGGACTAAAATGGACTCTTCCATGTCATCACATAAAACTCCCGGCAATGCAGTGTGCCGCCTTAGCGAGCAGTGGGAGGGATGCGAGAGGAAAAAGACGAAACGGCGCTGCCAAAGCTAGAGCTGAAAAGCGGAAAACCCAAGAAACCTATATTTTTACTAAAATTGTTTGAAGCCCCAGATGTTTTCTGAACAGAAAGAGAGTGGGGAAAAAAGGCATTTGGACGTCTCTTAGAGAGGTGCATTAAGTCCCAAGATGTGATTATTCCATTTAAAATTTCAGATTTGTGTCTATTGCGTTCCATATAATCACTACCCGCTCCACCATAAACTAACACCATAAGCTTCGCGACCAGAGATGGACGGACTGGCGGTCTGATTCTAAAAAATTGGAATGATGGAGCCGCAGCCTTGCTGACGGAGGAGCATCAAAGATTATGTGTTGTGAAGACCGGTGCACACGCTCGGTAATTGGCAGCTCCCTGCAGATGAACAAATTCATTATTAAACGCTGTAGGCTCACGTCTCTCATTCTTTTGATGTAGTGGCCATGGGAGGGACTACAGTAAAATGTTGTGCAACTGTCTGGTTTCACAGTTTTGCAGCATGAAGCCTGACAGATCCTTTTCCAATCAGGGCAGACTCAGTAGAGGGCCCCATCACAAAAGTTTGCCTGGGGCCCCAAAATTACTAAGTGTGCCATTGTACATGAGACACACTGGGGTTTGATGCCAGACGGTGTCTTTTAAGATTTCCATTTCTATAAACATTTCCATGATCTTGATTTCTTTGATCTCCACTTGGAGCTCCTGAAGACAGCAGTTATTTTGAGTGACTCGTTAAAGACATGCAGTGCATTAGGTTTGGGAATCCCCAATTAAAAATCAGACGACTCGGGTTGATTTCCGATTGAAGTTGGCATTTTGACTGGGAAAGGAAAAGTTTTCCTGGGGGGAAAATAAACATCCCTTGAAAATCCTCTATAGCTAACATGAGGTTTATTGACAGCTTCTGTGATCTAGCTTCATGTCGGCACTTCTAACAGCATGTTCCTTTTGTGTTTCAGTCTGTTAAACACTGATAAGTGCATTAACTGTTTGTTTTGCTGATAATAGTTGGCCTGGTTCCTCTGGTTTTCCAGCTTGCAGCTAGAACACAGGAATGTGGGAAATGGAATATATTGGTCCCGAGACAGTTTTCCAGTACCAGAGTTGGACCTTTCAGCTTTTCCAGTAAAAGAAAAGGTCCTGAATGTGTCGGGGGAAGCCAATGGGGGGGGATATGGCATGATTATATACTTGCCTCCAATATTTGAGAAAGCCAGAAGAGATGACGAGTAGCACATTTTTTCATACGGTGGAAAAGTGACTGCTCAGACCGCTCAGTGTCCGATTTATAATGTCCGGCATTTGTAAAGCTTTGGATTGCCGATGCTAATTTTTTCAAATTCAGTTTTCTTAGAAAAAGCGATACCAAAAAACAGCAGAGAAAATAGTTTTTTATTTAACTTGGTGGCAGGAACAGCCAAATAATTCTTTATATCAGGGTCAGATTCAACGGTGCACAGTTGTTTGAGAAAAAAAACTGGATCAAAGCAAAACTGACTTTAGCATTTTTATTTTAAATTAGCATAGACAGCATTGCTAAACTCTGTATATCTCGAAGAGAATGTATTCCCTTCCCTTAACTGAGATTTTCAAATGTTCTAATTCATTCACAGACAGTGAGAACAGATAATGCAATTTGAAAAGACAAAACGCAAATCATAAAACTCAGTCTCAAAAACGGAAATTTTGGAAAAAAAAACAAAACAAAAAAAAACAGCAAACCGCAAAATGGAGGTTTAACCTTTGCATGCACATTTAAAATTATTCTTAAAATGTTGTTTGAACCTTTTTTTTTTTTCAAAGTTAAATTTATATATTAAAAAAAAACATTTTTTTCCCTTCCTTTTTCTGCATTTTTTGTTTGTAGCGATATTGGCCCAAATTTCTCTCCGTATACTTGCAGCGACAAGGCTCACCGTCTCCAGGTTTCCCCTCTGTCTGGTTCTCCATGTTTGAGTCAAGCTGCAGTAAAACATTTCTTTCACGCCTGTTAGGCGGTGAACCAGGTACCAAAGAGATTAAGGACTCAGGATGTCTGTGTAAAGCTCTTTTTGAAGCCAAACACTAACGGCTCGGGCCTTCCACAGAATCCCATGTGCTGTTGTTGTTGTAGGCTCTGGTTGGATGGCTGTGTCACCTGTAGAAGGACGGATGCCGTGGATAAACCGCACCATGTGATCACAACCGGTTTCCCTCTTAATCAGCTGTTTGGAGTAAACCTCACGCCCACCTTTTTAATATTGACGTTTTCCTTCTTTTGCATCCACCTGGAGCGTCAACAGCCGTGCTGCGGTGATTTACGCTGAGGCTATATGAAAAACCAAAACCCTGTAAAATCAATAAACTAGAATCTGATTTATGAGATTACAGCAAAAATGGAAGATATGTTTTAGTGTTCTTGTATAGATTACAACTAGCATTTAATTATTGAGTTGTTTTAACAGTGGAGCAGTTGGTAGCATTGTTGTCTTGCAGCAAGGAAGTCCTGGGTTCGAATCCTGGAATGTGCGTGTTTTTTTTTTTTTGTGCATGCATGGGTCCTCTCTGGGTTCTTCAGCTTACTCCCACAGCAAAATGTCCATTGCAAAATATGTGTTAATCAAAAAAGCAGCAACTGGTGGCCATGTTGGCTCAATGATAATTTTTTTTTTCTTTTCGTTAAATGGTGATGTTCTGAAACCAAAGTCATGCAAATTTCGAACCCTCCACAGGCCGCCAGCCCAGAAGAAATAAGGTTGTGTTTGTATAACTGACACAATCTGATAGAGCTTTATATTTAACAAGATCTCTTGCTATAGCATTTCTTTAATTGGAACCTGCAAAAGTAGCTCAAAGATCTGACATTTTAAAAGCAAAGCCACTCTGACACAAGAATGTCTGACATCTGCATATTTGTGGCTATAGGGCTTGTTTGTTTCTTAAAGATGTCAGTTTAATGACCTGCAATTTTCTTATGGAGCTGTAAAAGGTAGTTGTAGCTTTTAAAAGTCCTGTGTAGTTAAAAGACCTGGAACTATAATAATTATTATTGTTAATGTTATTCTTATTATGAATGGTTGCTGTTAACTTGAATTTTAAATAAGAAAAAATAGAGAAACAAATAAGCACCTCTATGTTGAATCTAAAACTACAAATAAATACTATTGATACAATTATTCTTAATTAAACATAAAAAGTATTAATTGACTAAAGTTTAAAATTGTAAAAATTCATTTACAAAATTATAGTAAAACTGGAAATTAATATAACCATTTATTATTAATTCATTTAGAAATAAACAGGCATTTGAATGTGAAATCTAAAACTATGAATTCATTTATATAAAACACCTTTAAAACTAATTACTTGAGAATTTTCACTCTGTTGTGAATTTTTGAATTTTTTAAACATCTCATTTACCTTTCAGAATATCGTTTCTTGTATATTTAGCAGTTTATAGCTTTAGATTCCATGTACAAGTGCACATTTAATTCCTAGTGAATTAACTAACCTGTATTATTTTGATCTCAAGGCAAGGCAAGTTTATTTATTTAACACTTTTCAGTAACAAGATGATTCAAAGTGCTGATTAAAACCACAGAGCGATAAATTCTCATTCAAACTTGCACAACATTTCTTAGTTGTACTTGTTGCAGCTACAGAGGCGTAAAGCAGAGTTGGTATGAAGTAAGATGGCTGAATGGGTTAAAAACACAAAACACAGGAGACGTTGTGTTTACAGTAAAGGCACTCGCTTGACTTAAAGTTGGTTTCTGGGAAATTTCACTCTCATAAACCTAAACAAAAGCTGTATTTTGGCTCTAAGAGTAGAGGGAGAATCAAGCTGCTCATTTGAGCCGTGCAGTAGTTCGGTAAGATAAAGTCAGGGCCTGTCCGGGGCCTTTGAAAGGAACGTTTTCTGTTTCTCTGTGAAGCAGTTTTTGTTTTGCTGTCCCCAGTGGGACAATAGTTTCCTGGTGGGCTAGAAAAGTATTTATTATTAGGCTTATAGTTTTGATATATCACACAAAATCATCTTGGCATGACAAACGGGTGTAATTCCTATCATGTAGAAGGCATCTGTCAACAACAACCAATCATCCATTCCGATAAATATAAGCAAACCTTTTAACAAAGGAATATACAGTCAACTCCTGTTGGTCTTACTCTGCTGAGTGGATCAAAACTTAATAATTCGATTGAGTCTTTTGTTTTGCAGCAATCTCTCTTACTGAGCAAAGTTGCAGTGACAGTGGAGAGGAAACACTCCCATTTTAACAGGGAGTGTTGACTGTGAAGGAGACAAAGAAAAAAACACAAAAGCTCTGAGCCAGTAATTCTTTTCATAGGAAACTGATTTAATGGCAGCAATACCTCAGAAACACTTCTATACACTGACTGGCTTAGCCGGGTTCACTTTGTGTGGACAGAAACAAATGGTGTACACAGAGTTAATGGCAGTAACACGTTAGTCAGTGGGAACAATACCCAGAGATGAAAGCACTAATCCAGGATCACTTTCTATTTGGAAAGAAAAAAAATGGAGTACACAAATTTTATGACAGCAAAAGCTTAGTCAATATCCCTTTTCAGATCATCCTTTCACTCTGTGAAGATCAACTGAAAGGTCCCAACATGGAATGGGGAGGTTGAAAGTTACCCTCCAATATTAATCTGCCTCGGCGGGTAATAGGCCTGCAATCACCATGAATTGTCAGGGAAGCTAAACATGGGAAAGGCAGCAGCAATCTGTGGGTCCTCAGTCCTCCGGTGTCCATCCAATCTGAGAAATATGTTGATTATT
Organism: Fundulus heteroclitus; assembly: GCF_011125445.2. NCBI lineage: Eukaryota > Metazoa > Chordata > Actinopteri > Cyprinodontiformes > Fundulidae > Fundulus > Fundulus heteroclitus. The sequence continues at coordinate 34,025,264 of NC_046365.1, forward strand.
AGAATCTGCTGAAGACAATAACTTGCTGAGGCTGGCAAACGACAACTTTGCTTGTATTTGAAGCACTGAATTAATTCAGATGGCATGCATGAGGATGGGGACACAAGCTCACCCCCGCGGGTGAAGGCTGAGAGCTTTAAGGATTTCATATTTATTTTTACCCTTCATTTTTACTTATTTTATACATTTATATATGAGATTATTTTTGCCACAGTGTTTTACTCCTGTCCTAACTGTAAGGCACTTTGTGATTTGTATTGCTTTTTATTCTGTGAAAAGTGCTACGTAAATAAATTTCACTCGTTTGCGAATTTAGTGATCAGTAATAGCTGCTCCTGCGAGTTTGTTGCTGAACTATGATGTGACGGGGGTTATCGCCGCCTTACGAAAGACACCCAGCTAAACACAGAAGCATTGAGCCGGCGATACTTTCTATGAGGGGAAAAAAGGTGCATATTAGTGCCTTCTCCAGAAGGACACATGGTTAAAAACATAATGCCTTTGATTTTAATTAAAAACAACAACAGAAGAATTAAACTGGCACCACTTTTTATGTGAAAATAAAACTGAAAACCAATGCTAATTTTGTGTCACAAGTGGCTCAGTTTAGAAAAGAGACACGGATAAACACAGAAGCACTGAGCCTGCAGTCTTTTCTACAGAAGAGGGGAAAAAAAACAAGTTGCTCCTCAAGAATAATGGAAGAAAAAATGTGAATAATCAGTGAAGACCTGTAGTTGAGAATACAGTGAGGATAAGTAGCCTCGTCCCTGCCGATAAAGTAATGCTCTTAACTGAAAATAATACCAATAAGGACAAGGAGTAGAATATTTAAACCCACAAGGGTTATCAATTTGCTTATCTTATAAGATGCCATCATGATTTCAGACTTTTGGTTTTGGGTCATGCTATTAAACGTAATCTTCAGTGGTGCTTTTTTACCATCTTTAATGTGCCGATGAATTTGTGAGCTAATATAGCAGTACCCAACCAGTTCAAATGACACAAAAATATAAATTTTTGACTCTCGCTGTTGTTTACCAAGTCAAAAATGGCAGCAATAGAGTTTACATACCTTTTTAATGTAATGTTGTACAGTATACCTATTAAATCCTAACAAAACACCTTTAATGTTTTCCTTAATCTGTGAGTTTAACATGATTTATCTGCTAAACCGTTTAAGGCTGTGGGTGTAGGACAGAACACAGAGGAAAAGGGCACACATGTATAAATTGTGGCAATATTTAGGGCTGAAGTACTGATTTTCTCAGGCTACAGCTTGAATGTGCCGTTTGTGTGTTAATTTCTTTTTTTTCACAGAAACCCCCCTGGCACCAGTGATTAAGGAGAGGAGATGGAGTGAGCACATAAATAGGTTTTAAAGCGTTGTTGCTTATAATCACACACCAACCTACCGGCTGCCACGGAAAAGGGGAGAAAATAAAAATAACGTCGTTATAAATCTGGTCTATATCTGTTTTGATTAAAGTAACACTCATTTCTTTACTAAGTTTACCTCTATTGTACAGTTAATATGTTATGATTCAGCTGGACAGCCACACAGCTCATTAACATTTCGAATATGACATGAACCACTTTAAATTCGTCATGCTTGAACAAATGTCACACAAACACTCATTTATCACCTATGACTGCAGAAGTTATGAATATTGGAGTCAACATGCACAACAAATTAGGATGGCGCTTCAAAAATCATGCAACATTTGTACGCGTTTGGGAACATAGTGGGAGCAGCTTGGTCTAATGAGATGGGTTCATCACTAGTAGCAGCAAAAAAATACACTAAGTCAACGCGGGTTATAAACAAGTGAGCTGCATACAATGGCTTTAAACTAGGAGTTTTTATTTTTAATTGAATAAAAAAGTAACCTGCAAAATATGTAATTATACTAAAGTGCAAAAAAATAATAGAATTTTGATATTTTATTTCCTTCTTAGGAATAACTTAAACACTTGACGTTTTACTATAACAGAAAAAGGAGTCTGGCTTTTGAAGAAAAGAGATCTTTACATCATTTTATGAAGTTATCTTTGCAGTAAGCCCTCTTAATCATCAGGCGTTAAGGACTGTTTGCCCACTTTTTAGCGTCTCAGGAAGTGTTTGGTACATTCAACTTGAACATTTTAATTTAATTTGATTCTCTTACTATCCATCAACAATTGCACGGTATTTTTCCCCCTTCTAATAATAAGTTTCTATCTTCTGTTGTAAATCTTAGCTTTACATTTAGCCTTTTTTTCATACTGTTTTTTACTTTTTTTTTTCTTTTAGGGTCATCGTTTTTACATGGAGGGTTTTGATTTGTGTCTGTGTGTTATATGGGAATTCTGAGCCGGTGTCTCACTAAAATTGAATTATTTAATTGGTTTTTAATTAGATGTAAGCACGTGGCAACGGTGGAAGGGAAAGTTCCCTTTTTTTTAAAAGGGCTCAGTGGTAACGGCCATCTGCCGCAACCGACTGGTGGTTTGAGAAGATAAAGCAGACGCACTAAAAACACAGAAAAAAGAAAAAGTAAAGCGTAAATGACAGCAGTAGCTCTTTTAGTGAGAGATATACAGCTAACCTGATTACATATAGTCGGCTACAGGAATAGCACTTACATTTGCTTTAGCTATGACAAAGACGCGGTTAAACACGGAAAGAATTGTCAAAGTGTATAATCTTTAGAGAGAGGACTGGATGTTATTGACAGCAACTACTCATCTGATGTTCTCCTCCAGGAAGCTATGACAGCTAAAAACAGAAACACTGGATTGGGTGTAACCTCTACAAGGAGAAAGACAGGGAAAGTTAAATAGAAGCAATAACTGCAGATCATGCATCATTGGAGAGTAGTAGGAGAAAGTAGCAGAGTGAGTAAAGGTAGTTGGTATGTCGTCCAGCAGCCTAAGCCTTTAGCTGCACATCTAAGGAAGTAGTTTAGAATAATCTAAGCCACTTTAATTATAAGCTTTATCATAAGAAGGTTTTAGGCCTAATCTTAAAAGTTGACGCTGCGTCTACCTCACTGACTACTGTCGGTCTCTGGAGAGGAGGCTGATAACTTGAAGATGTGACTCCCATTCCACTTTTAGACTCTAAAGCCTGTTGTACACTGAAAGTCTCATCATCAGAACTGAAATTAAGCCGATTTTTGATGAAATGTAAAGCCCGCGTAAATAACATCCTGTTCATGATTACGAAAGTTCAAAAGAAGAACATGAACTTCCTTTTTAAATAAGAAATTCGAGACTGCACAGAAATGTCAAAATCCTCTGTAGGCTACTACCTTCAGGCTGTGACAGATTTCTTTCATGAGCACTAAGTGTTAATCTAAGTGGGTAATGCTGTTTGTCTTGTGGTAATAAACACAGCTAAATGCATAAAAGGCTTATGGGACAATTAATTTACATTCTGTTTTTTTTTTCTTCTTAATTTTTTGCTTTTCTAAATGTTAGAAGTGAATATATGGACTGGGCCCATTGGGACTAATGAAACCCTCCACCTCTGACCACCACTGACCTGTGTTTATGAATACAGCAGCTAATGGTTTTATACATGCTTTTAAGAGAGAGATTCAATTAACTCCAGGAACCAATATAAAAATACCATGTTTATAAACCTCTTTAGATCCTGTTGATCAGGTTGAAAATGGCAATTGTGAATGCATTTTTATATGAGCAGCTTTCACATTTTCTGAACTAAAAAATGGGAAAATGAGCTATTGTTCGCTTTGCTGTGCTCCCTTTCAGCTCCACTCTAAGCAAACGTCAAATCTACTTCCACTATGTTGACAATTACCAACTATATCTACCTGCTCAAAATAAACGCTACATCCTCGCAAAAAATACTTTACTGGGTTCTCCCAGTTATCTCAATCAGTTAAAAGCATTTGTTATACTTTCCGAACCATCTGACCTACACTTTCCCTCCATATCACAGATCTTCCACCCTTGAACACTTTTAAGAAACTCTCTTGCAACAAACCTTGTGGTATTTTTTTTTTTTTAGGAAAAATTTCCATTTGATGACGACAAGCTGTTGGAGCCTTTTTTTTTTTTTTTTTTTTTTTTTACAGCGTTACTTGTCAATTTCAAGTCCTTTCCTTTATTCTCAGACTGAATTGTGCAATAAATTTCTCCTTGCCAGTCTTTGTTCTCTTTTATGCAGCCGGATCAAAGCAAGACCATTTGAAACCAATATTGGCTGTCTGTGCAGCTCTGGCTCTAAAGGAGCATCTTTCCAGCTGGGATTTTGCAAGTTGTTAAAAGCTAGATTGAAAATCAGTGTCATGATGGCAGATGTTACCCTAAACGCACCGTTCCAACAATAAAACACAATGGTGGCAGCACCATGCTGCGGAGTAGCTTTGCTGTGAACAGAGTCAGGGAAGCTGGACAGTTGATGGGAAGGTCGATGGAGCTAAATCCAGGGCTATCCTGGAAGAAAACCTGGTGGAGGCTGCAAAAGATTTTAAACTGGAGGCTGACCTTTCAATGCCATTTAAGGCTTAACTGATTTATTCCTTTCATTGAATTAGGTAGCAGATTTTTATCTCTTAGATCGCCCGATTGTGCACACTGCAAGGAGATGTCTAAGGTCAGGGGACGGAAAATGCTTTTGGATGGACACAGGAGGAATTTCTTTCCTTCTCTTTCTGCACCTAAACTGTACATCAGCATGCAATTTCATATTCAGACCTTAACAAAAACTTGGAAAATATTTTCCTTTCAGCCTTTTCTGTGCTTTGTGTATATTTTTCATTATGTTTTGTTTCTTATGCGTATTCTTTGACTGTGCTAATTTCCATTTGCAGCTAAAGTTTTCTGTTATGCTACACTGACTTGAGCTGTTTTGCGTTTCTTTTGGAGACCACAAAAGCATTTGTTTTCCTGTTTGGTCCACTTACCGGTTTAAACTGGGCAGACATTAACTAAACTTAAAGTCCCTTAAATGAGGGACTCATTTAAGGGACTTTAACTAAACTGAGCTTCTACACTAAAAAGTACAGTAGTTCACTTTATGTTAACGCTTCATTTCAAGTTAACAAGTAAAAGGGTGCTAGTTGGGTTAGAAACAAGTAATTGTATTATGTTTAATAGAAAATAAATCAGTTTAAACTGACAAGTTTTTTTGTGTTGACTTTAAAGGAAATGTTAACATAAAATGAACACCTGCCCTGGTTCACCTTTTTCAGTGTAGTTTGATCGAAGTGCCTGGTTTTAGTTTTATCACAAATGATTTGATCTGCACTTAACTCCACCAAAAAGTGACTCAAGCGAAGCAGTTTTGTTTTTCTCAGTTTTGTGGCCAATTGTTGAAAACTATTGTTCTCAGTTTTGGAGGTTTTGGAGACGGGCCCGTCGTTGTCACTTGCATCCTATTTTTTTTAAATATCTCAGCTTTGAAACACTTTGTGGCTTGGAGATTATTTTCCTCCAGCGCTGACCATCACCTTTTGATACAAGAAGCAATTGAAGTAATTAGTGTTGCATGTCTTAAACTGACACAATTTTAATAGGAATCAAAAAAAGCTGTAGTGCTACCTACTTTCAAAATATATAGCCTATTAAACCCTTATATATCATGTAAAATCTCAACTCAATAAAATTACATCGATTAAATACAATTATTTCTATTTTTTGCATATTTTGAAAATATTAGGCAATAAGATTGTAATGTAATATGTAATAATGTAATGTAATATGTAATATCATCTTTATTGTCATTGAAACATACATTGAAACCTTGGAGTCTTGCCGCCCACAAGCTAAATCCAGTCCGTCAGATGTCCTCAACCATCCTGCATGAAAATTGGCAATCAAACATGCATAAAGTGTCAGTTCTGCACAATAATTAAAATATGCTGCTTTTGCTTGGGGGAAAAAAGAAACATTCAACAGGCAAAGTCTTTTGTGTCCTATGTAAACACCCTTGTACATATCTGCTTTGCATGCTGTAAGGAGGCTTGTAAGCTGCGCTGGTAAACAACGAAGATGCAGGTTATTCTAAGAGGTTTTAGCTCATGCTAAAGGAGAAAAATTAACACAGAAAGTAAAGTTAGACCCCTTTATTTAGTGTGAATTCAGTTGCAAAAATAAGTCAAACTTGTTCTCGTGATCTAAATCTTGAATCTAAATGATCTAAAACTGTGAAGTACAAGATTTTGCTCATTTTTGACAACAAAGATACTTGGAGTGCACTTTATTGGTGTTCATTCTTTCATATATATTTTATTATTGTACAACTTTGGTGGTGTTTGCGCATATGGCATAACGTTTGGACAGAATGTTGTTTTTTTTTTTTTTTTTTAACTAAAAGTGAGAGGGGTAATAAATACCTTCAATGTACCACAGTGGGGAAATTTGGGCGAGACGGTGGCTAAAAATCATAGACGGAGTTACACACAAGATTAGTAATGAATAAGAAGCTAATTCAAATATTGGCTCCCATTTTACACTGCCATTTAATTTTATTTTTTCCATTTTCCTTTTGTTGAAATCCCTCCAAAAAGTCATGTTTTGTTTTTGTTTTCCGTGAATAGTCTATATCTACCCATACAAATTTACGGGAATGTTTTAATTCCTTTTTTTCAATATAACATTTTTAAATTGGTCAGAATTGACGTTGCTGCCAGTTTCTTGCTCTCCCAGGCTCAAATAACACTCTCCAATGTATTGGATGCAAGGAAAATATTTAAACCTTTTTTAATTTTTTGTAAATTCTGTCGATTTCTATATTATAAAGTTTTATAAATGACAATCTTTGCACAAACTTCTTTGTGACCAATGGTTTAATACCTTCAATTGATGGCCAAATAAACACAAACTTGGGACCTCACTATTACTACTATAGCATTGTTACTTGATGAGCTAGATACTTTCAACAATACCCATATATTTTTATGTCCATGGCTTTATTGGCTTTCCTAGGGAATTGCTGGCTTGGCCCTCATTTAGTTTCCATTATCGCCCTCTCCAGGCCTTTTTGCTACCAGATACACTCCCAAACATCTTTATCAGTCTTTGTAAAGCGAGGGAAAGGTAAAGTAGCCTTCTTTCAGACACTGTTCAGCAACAGGTGGGGGAGGGGGGCAGCTCTGCATTGCTCCATGCTCCATACAGCTGACTTTAAGTCTGATCACTCTGGCACTTTCCTTGACCTTTCATTAGAAGAACTTTAAACTGCCCAGATGTTATTAAGGAAACATTTTTTAAAGATTTTTTTTTTAACACTTTTTAAGACGTTTCAAAGTCCTGGTAAACCTGCTGTCAGTGGACCTGCACAGTCAGTCAACAAGTGTCGGTTGCCATCGTTGACACACACATTGGATGCATCATGCTGAGGTGTGCCCACGCCCCAAACAGGTAGCGCGCTTCAGCTGTGGGTGGTTTAATCAGAAATTTAGAGGCCGAACAAGGTACGCTGCAAAATTCACTAAGAGAGGGCAATATATAAAAGTGGGCGGGGCATGATTTCAAACCGTTCAAGGTGGCCTGAGTGGGCCCTTTTGCTTGTTGTGCTTCTGGTAAGGTGAGAATGTGGATTTGGTGGGAAGGTTGTTCTGCCTCGAAGCAAAAGGGGCAGAAACTGCTTTTAAAATCTCAGTGTGAGCTAAACCCTGGCACTGTGGAGAGGAGGTGGATCTAAATGGGAGTGACTGAATCAACAACACCAGACCTCTCCATCTTTCTGTGGTGTTCCGTCTCAATTCTGAAGAAACGGGGAACGGGATTTTTATTTAAACGCGGCGTGTCGAGGCCTGAACGCTGATCGCGGTGATGCATCCGTCAGCGGCACGTATCCTGGTCCTCATCCAAGATGGAGGAATTTCCCGGCTGTCCTCCCCGTCCATGAGAAACTGTCGGCCTGCTGTTATCCTGCCGGCTCGTTGCACAGATCTTTTTATTTGGTGGTCGGCTCTGATTGGCCGTCGATACCGTCAGTCAGAGGAAAAAAAAACAAAAAAAAAAACGAGGTGGCTCGCGTCGCCTCGACTGTAGGGCTCAGCCTGGTTGCTAGGAAACAGAGCAAAGACCCCCTCGCCAGGTCACCAGGCCCGTCTTTGCGTTGTTTGCGTGTTTGAGTACATGTGCAGCTGCGCGACTGAGTGACAGAACAGATTTATAACCAAAAGGCTTTAAAGTGGAATCGCAGTTTTACACTCTGTTCTGCTGCTCCAGCTCTTTCTGACATGCTGCAGAAACACAAGTGAGTCTCCACCCCCTCATGTCGCCTCAAACCCAGCTGTGCCCGCATCCCTTCACTCGCTCTGTGTCACACGCACACACACACACACACACACACACACACACACATTGTCAGCCCCATGCCTCTAAGGACCCTCATTGGAAATGATGCATTCCCTTACCCTCCTTTACAGCCCTACATGTCAGATAAAATATATAGTGTAATGCCTACACTTGCCCAAACCTGTTTTAATTTAAATCCACAAATCATCTCTGGGCGCAGTGACAGCGTAGACGCTCTGTTTGAGCCAAAAGTCCTGGACTTCTTCCAGGTTCAGTTTTTTTATTTTATTTTTTTATTACAATTGGACAGTGCACATTAGTGAGCATGGGTACATCCTAAAAATGTACCAGATTTGACCTTGCAGGCTAATTTTTACCCACAGTCCCCAGGCAGGCAGATGACATAATGTCAGAGATAATAATAAAATGTGCAAACAAATGGACAGACATGTACAAACTTCAGTATTTAGATTTAATTGGTAAAGCTCTTTTAGTTTCATTTAACACAGAGTGATACGTTTCAAGCATGCATTTCTGCTTTGTCTTGTTGAATATGACAAGTTACAGTTGACAGACACAGTTAATGAAACCCCCCACAAAAAATCTGTTTTTCAGAAAATGTAAATATTACATTAGCTCAATAAATGGGGCTATTTAATTTATAAATGTCAGCCTTTTGAAGATTGTGCCCATGCACTGTACAGTACACGCTGTCCGAACTTGGTCTGTGCTCCTTTTGCATGAATCATTGCATCAATGCGGCGTGGCATGGAGGCAGCCAGCCTGTGGCACAGCTGAGCCCAGGTTGCTTTAAGGCGATACCATGCTCATTAAAGCAGGTATTTTTACCTTTTGGCAGTGTGGCCAGGTGCCAGGTCCTTCTGGAGAATCAAATCAGCATCGATCTTAAAGCTTGTCAGCAGAAGAAACCACGAAGTGCCTGTAATGTCCTGGTAGACGACTCTGCTGCATTTGAACTTGATAAAACACAGTTGATACCAGCAGATGATAGTTCCCCAAAATCACTTTCAGGTTTTTGGAGACTTCGATGTTGAAACCCTTTGCAACCTCTTTAAATACCTCAGACTCGTAAGCTGCTACAGTCGTCTTTCTGAAGGCCTCAGACATGTCTCTTTCGGGACTAACAGTTTTTTTTCTCTTTAATATCTGATTCAAGATTGGCCTGACACGAGGGGTGTCACAGTTGTAGTCCAGATCCTAGATTCATCTACCCTTTAAAGGGTAAATCACCCCCAAATCAGCTTTTTTGTGTTAATAAACTGTTAACGTGGTTGTCTTATAGTGCTGTCTATATATCCTGGTCATTATTTTGACAAATTACTGCATGTTGAAATCCTGCTTTTGTGTCTAATACCGTTAGCGAGTGAGATTGGGCTCTGGTACGGGTGTGAGCTACACTTGAAGCTCTGACTCCAGCCACAGCAAAATGCCTTATGAATCTCCCTCAAACTCTTAAACTATTCTTTACAATCCTCGCAGGGCATGGCTCCCTTTTAATCTCTACACTTTCTGCTTTCACGTAGGTTTCCATCTAAAGCAGCTCTCTGATAGACGTTTTTCCCCTCCACTCAACCGTTACTTTCCTCAGATACAGCTTTCTGTGGACCCCCAGGTTCCCCAGTAAAGGATAAATAGGCTTCCGTAGATGTTTTCTAGTCTTTTCTAGGCTGCTCAAAGCTTTTACACTTATGAGTCACATTCGCTTATCTGCACTGTCTATTGCTCACACATTCACACACTGATATGATTTGGTAGACCACTTGGGTTTAGCGTATTGCTCAAGAACACTCGAACAAGAAGTTCGGAAATTTGAATTGAACTCACAGTCTACTCTTCTCACAAAGCTGTAGCTGTCAGCAGCCTTTTCTATGATCGTGTAGGCCATGACATTGCTATGAATCATTTTTTTGCATATTAAAATAGTATTTATTGTTGTTTATGTAGTGTTCAAATTATCTATTAAATTACTGCAAATGCATGAACCATTAATCAAGGCTCAAGGTAGATTGATCTTTTTGGTCAATTTTGTTGGAATGTTGTTGTTTTATGTAATTATTATTCTTTATTTATTACTATTTATTATTATTATAGAAATATGTGACACTATGTCGCAGTAATACTGGTAATGGTAATTTCGGTTTTAGTTTAGTTTTATCTTTTTTTTAATACCTAAATACTATGACACTGTGGCACTGTTGCTCAGGGTTCTCAGGTGTCTCATTTTCATATCGGCCCATGACTGTTTTGCACATCACATTTGGACATCTGGTGAAAAAAATAAAAAATAAAAATAAAACAAGGATAGAGCCTTGTGGTATCCCTAGAGGGTTATCAAGGTATGAAGATTTAAATCCACCAACCAAATGACATATTTTTATGTTTTGTTGTTATGACTGATTCCAAGTGGTACCATCTTAAGAATTTGTGTCAATTTGTATAAAATGAAAGTGATCACTGACATGCTTAGTCTCTTGTCTCGGGCATTCGTCTCTTTCTTCTCTTGGCCCAGCTTCTTGTGTCTTTTTCTTTCTTTCTTTCTTTCTTTCTTTCTTTCTTTCTTTCTTTCTTTCTTTCTTTCTTTCCCTCTACAACCGTTAAAAACATATTTGCCTTTTGCACACCTTCCCATAAGTAGAGTCCAACCAGCCTGCTAGTCAAATTACCCCCCCCCCCCCCCCCCCCCCCCCCCCCGCCTTGGTGCTTTCTTGACTGTGGTATCTGAGTTGAATTCACCTAGTGTGACACCTTCTCACACCTACACTAATAAGCACAAACAAACACAAACATGAGCTCTCTGTTGGTTAACTCCATGAATGCTGTGGAAAGTGTCTGCCGTTGCCACGGTGCCTCATTAAACCTTAACGAGGAGCTGAATAATTAAGAATAAAGCTGAGCAATGTCACCCTGAGTATTTTTAGGAACCGGCCTTTGTTTCGGGATGTAAGCATCTTTATGATAGATGTCTAATAGTTGTGAAGCAGTCAAGTCCTAATGCCATTGCAAGTGACGGTGAGGTGGATGTGGTTTAAATCAGCTCTGTGTAATGTTGTTGGATTGGATTCCAGCTGTTATACGAGGCTCGAGCACACTGATGCGACTCTAGAGACGACTGGATGTCACCGATCCGTCCTATTTGACTCTCCTGGGGTTTCACGATTGGTGATCGTCTCATCTTTGTTTGTAGGGCTGTAGTTTATCTACATCTGACCCGGAGTGGAACAGACCCATGCATCTGTTTCTAATGCTTTTACTGCCGTTTACTGCTGCCTGGTCTTAATGTTTCACTGATGCTTGAACCAGTAAATGCACTGCTCAAACATGAGTGTTTCACCGTTTAGACACACTATTAGTATGCAGTCATTTCAATAATTAAATAACAATTTATCTTACATGCTTTCTGTTGATCTCTTCATATAAAGTCATCTGGAAAAAAGAACAATGCTAATATGTTGGTCTAATCTCGTATTTTTTATGTAATCTGAATACAGTCTTTTAACTTTTAAATAACCAACAAACATCTCATTTGTTTTTTCTTCTCTTAAACAAAATATCTAAGCAAGAAAGTTGTTTTCTAGATGAGGAAAAAGTTAGTACACCCTTCCCCTAATGGCTGGCGTTACCACCCTCCGGCTGAAATGACTTCAGTGAGACGTTTCGGTCTCTGACATCAGTCTGAGGAAAAGGTTTCTCCCCTCCTCACCTTCAGCTGTGAGACCTTTGAGGCCTTTCCCTGCAAGCAGGGCCTGTTTCAAGTCACCCCACAGCTCCTCAGTGACATTAAAACCCAGGGATTTCCATATCCTTGGTCGACTTCACTGGTATGATGCGCCTCTCTCTTCCCTTTATTGATATCTACAACGCCCGCCTCACCTGCAAAGCTCTGCAGATTGCCGGTGACCCCCGTCCACCCATCTCTCAGCCACTCAGAGAGGACGCTGGTTAAAGAACAGCTTCATTCATCAGGCTGTGGAGGAAGCTTAACTCGCCCCCGCCCCCGTTCTAGCCTATGCACAAACAAACTCTGGACCTTCATCCACCTGCCTCCCTCTCAGCTAATAGGATCAACAGTAGGATCAACTAATAGGATCCTGTCATCTTCAGGGGTCTCCGGTGTTCTCTGTATGAATTAACTGCGCCATACGAGCACCGGGACCTAAAAACTTAAGCAAGTCCTGGACCCTTACCAGCCACTTTTTCATCCGTTCATTCTAATCATATATTCATTCATCCTCATTGCATTGTGTTACCTTGGTCTATTTTATTGCTTCTGTGTTACTTGTTTGTGTTTTAGATGTTGGTTCTTGTTGCTGCACGTTTCACCGTGTGGATCAGGATCTTAATTTGGGTTCAAATCTGTCTTACGTAGCAAGTAGATAGTAAAGTTGATTTTGGTGATTTCTGAACCATGACACCTCCACCTCTATACTTCACAGTTGACATGGGGCTCCTGTCCAGGAAGGCTGTATTTGGTCAATGCCAAAGATTACCTCTGTAATGGCGTCCAAATATTGCAGCTGTTAGACTCATCTGTCTAAATAACGTTATTCTAGAAGAGCGGCTCTTTCTTTGTCTTCTGTCTAGAAAACGTCAATCTGGACTAAATGGTTTTTCTTAGAGAGGAAAGATGATTTTCTTGGACATGAAAGTTAAACCTGTACAGTGTCTGTTCCGTGGAGCCACCCACTTTCGTATCAACAGTAGCAAGAGTCTGCTGTCAGTCCTAAATTAATATTTTCGGGTTTTCGAGGAGCATCTTGTGATCTGCTTTCTTTGTGAACTTGCACGGATGGCCAGATCAGTGCATTCTAGCAGCTGTTTTCAATGTACTTTTCCCTTTTTTCTTGGAGGGGAACTGCTGATTTCTAATTCTTCTGCAACCTCTTTAAATCCCACATAGGGGTGCGTTGCTATGAAAACTTAGGCTAATATTGACATACAGTGTCATTGGTGTTATAGACGATAACCGGTTTTTACCGATATTACATATATACTCCCTTTTTACACCTTGAAAAGAACAACCACACAACTGACCTTGCTTCTCTGCTTCAGTTAAACCTCCCACAATGCATCACTATCACAGTCACATGACCAAACAAATACCACATGGCCAATACTGATATTAATGCCGATATATTGTGGATATCTCTAAGGATCCCACCATGACTTTTACTCCCTCTGCAGCATTCAGGAGCATAACCAGCTGAATGTGAGGTTTAAAGAGGGCAAACCGACTCCAAAATACTGAAATGAAACTTTCGCTTTGTGATTTTTATCCATTTTAAATGTGCAGGTGTCCTAATTTAATCTTTACCCGGATCCTTTTGTCACATTTTCCAGAAAAAATTATAAAAAAAAAAAAAAGTGTTTATAAGGACGTGCGGATGTTTCTTTGTCGTTGTATTGCTACACACAGCAATTTTCTTACTGCAATTACTAGAACGTTTCAGTAGTGTTGAAATTGTTATTAAAGAGCCACATGTGCAAATATGTTAGAAAAACATACATACTGTCCTGTTTTATTTATTTATGGTTTGATGTTATTATGTAGTCCACACAGGATGTTTGTTATCAAATACAGGACTGCACCAGATGAGTCGGCTCGGATAATTATTTATTTCCTTTCAGTTAGCGCACCAAAGCACAGCTAGCTCCAGTATTGAGCATTCCTTTCGAGCTCAAGAATCAATACTCACAATAGTCACAATTTCCATATTCCAATTTAAAAGAAGAAAAATCAGACGTTTTTCATCAGCAACATCTTAAAAAAAAAAAAAAAAATCTGACCTGGCTGCAGTGCATAGAAATGTGATGATAGCTGCTTATTTGCACTTCTGTCAGTTTGCATCTCATTAAATCTGGCCACACATTGTACCGTGCAACGTACAGTATTTAAATTAATAAACTGTAGAGAAATACATTATCAGCCGGTGTTAGTAGCTAAACTAGACATTGAAGGGATCCCACCAGTTGTTCGACATGTACATGGAACATTTTTATCTAAGTTTCACGTCTTTTAACGTTCGAGGGAACATTGCTTACAGAAATTAGATTTTGCCACAAATAACAAATATTATATCCACAATTCACTATCTGTTGTCATGCAACAAGCAGCAGAGCTTCTTCCGGTGGGTGGCCAGGCTCCGCCTTACAGATAAGGCGAGGAGCTCCGTTATCCTGGGGGAGCTCAAAGTAGAGCCGCTACTGCTTCTCCACACCGAAAGGAGTCCGTTGAGGTGGCTTGGACATCTGATCAGGATGTCACCCTGGGCGCCTCCCTTTGGAGGTTTTCCGGGCGTGTCCCACTGAGAGGAGACCCTGGTGCTGACCCAGGATGAGCTGGAAGATATTGCAAAGGGTGGGGATGTCTGGGTTTCCCTCCTGGACCTGTTGCCCCAGTGATCTGATCTAGGATAAGTGGAAGAATATGGGTTCATCAACAAATCTTATTCTTAGACGGAGGACATACTTTTTGTTACCTTCAAACTTGCCAGAACAGAACTTTACAAAAATTATGACATGAATCGGTCTTAAACAGTCATAAAATAAGTTATGTTTAATTTCTTCACAGATGTTTCACTCAGAGTGCCTTACTTTACTATGTTCTTGTTAAGGCAATAATATGCAGTATACAATTTTAAAACATTGTCTACATTGCCAATTAGTCAGTGTTGCAAAAAGCAGAATGAGACTATCTGCTGCATTTTATGCTTTAGTTTTGAAAAAAATACCTAAAATATTTTGTGGATAAATGACTGAAGCTCTAGATCTGTCACTCTTTAGCTAACGTTCAACATTTTGATTTTTCCTTCTGGTACGGATCCGTTTTAAACGCCTCTCATCAGGGCCAAACTCGGACGTTTTGAGCACTGCAGCACTTGTAGGAAAATGTCTTTGGTTGGACAAACATGTCTGTGTTGACAGTATGAGCAGTGTTTGTTTCAGTCACTCGCCTCACCGACTGAGCAGGGGGAAAAAAACACCAGATTCAAAGCTTTCTACTGTTGAAGCTACTAATGTGGGAAGTTTCCTGTCTCGGCTTTAATGTCACTGGGGGTAATTATGATGCCAAGGCTGATATGGCTCCATTTGCAGTAATTTATACTAAAGCCATAAGGGTATTTACAGAGAAAACACTTAAAGAGCATTTTATCTAAATTGAACCTCTGAGATTATAGTTGCTTGTTGTGCTAAGACTTGTGTCACATAAATTCCCGTCTTGTTTGATTCTGTGTTTCAGTTTTCGTGGCCATTTTTGGCAGTGTGATGAAGCCGGAGTTAATATTTGTATTTTCCCCCCCCCCTCTTCCTCTTTAGTGTGCTGTTTTGTGGTCCATAAGCGCTGTCATGAGTTTGTCACTTTTTCCTGTCCGGGGGCCGACAAAGGACCTGCGTCTGACGTAAGTAATGAAAGTTTACAGACACACCCGCTCCGCGTAAATGTTTATTTCTTCGTCCTTTAATTGTGGTCAGGATCTGTGAAAATGGGTCACGCTTGTGGCCATACAGGAAGTCATTGTTGATGCAAAAATAAAACGCTGAAAACTGGAGGGATAGAGAAAAAACCTGTTCCAGGCTATTTTTATTTTATGCTCCTTACAAAATATACAGTATTATTGGAAAAGATTCGCCCTCCTTGGTAATTTTCATATTCGGTCATGTTACAACAACAATTGTTAAAGTAGTTTATTAGTATTTTGTGTGATGCATCAACACAAATTTTGCATAATTGTGAAGTAAGGGGAAAAAACATGGTGCCTTGGTTTCAAGTTTCCTTCAAATACAAAACATGAAAGTTCGAAATTGTATTCAACCTATTTTGCTCTGATACTCTTAAAATATTAAAATCCAGTAAAATCTAAGTAATAACTCTGGAGGAGCTGCAGAGATGCACAGCTCAGGTGGGTGGAAGGAGGAAAGCAATGAGGAATCCCATCAGTGGGTTACCTTAAGTCAGGGGTGTCAAACTCATTTTGGTTTAGGGGCCGCATTCAGCTTAATCTGATCTCAAGAGGGCCACACGAGTAAACTCATTGCAAGATTAAATAGAACTAATAAATGTGGACTTGTTGTTGATTTTTATATTAACTTAATTTCACTTTTACACAATATATTATGAATAACCTCAGCGTTTTTAAGAAAAGTATGTGCAATTTCAACAATACTTTTACTCAGTTAAACATTTACTTGTGCATTATGCATAAGAACTGATCACAGTGATTATACAATGTTGAAAAACATATATTCAAATTTTTTGGAACTTAAAAACACTGTCCTGCATGACAAAATACATCAAACACATAAAAATTAAGAAATGATTTAAATTTTTCCACACCTGAAGCTTAATCTGCTAATTAAAACACAGCGCCCCTCGTGGACAATATAGGAACTGCATGTTTTCAATTAAACAAAGTACATGTTTTTTTCAATAATTGTTTTATCATTCTCTTCCTTTTATCTTGTCCACTTGTGAAAGCCAAATCTGATGAGCTCTTTGTGGCATCTTATTGCCACATTGCCAGACAGGACACAGGGAAAAAAAAAAGATAATGCATTTAGCCACGGGGCCGGACTAAATTGTTCGGCGGGCCGGATCCGGCCCGCGGGCCGTATGTTTGACACCCCTGCCTTAAGTCATGTTGGAGGCACAGCAGATGTGGATTTAACACGATTAGAACACAAACTGAACGTTTTGTCTTATGTTTTACATGCAATGTGTTGTGGAAGCGTAACCTCGCACATCACCAATCGTCACTGTGTAAACTGGTGGTGGCAGCTTCACCTGTGGGGTTGCTGGTCGTGGATGATGGACAGATTATTTTTTAGAGTCACTAAAAGACTTGAAACTGGGGTGGAGTTTCACCTTCCAGCAGGACAAAAGGAAAACAAATAGACCGCCAGACCTACAACACAATGGTTAAATCAGGGGTGTCCGATCCTCCAGAACTGGTAGATGTGCATGTGGTCCAGCAGAGCCGATCCATTAAGCTGAATTACCTCCTCAGTATGTCTTAAAGCTCACTTAGGCCTAGGAATGAAGCTTCAGATTTATTCAGGTGTGTCAAACCATAGAAAACTCTTACACATGCAGGATGTCAACCCTTGAGCAACAACTAGGTGCTGCTGGTTTGGTTAAAACATCTTAATGTGTTAGTTTGGTCCAATCAAAGTGCAGAACTAAACCCGACTGGGAGTCTGCAGCAGGAATTGAGACTTGAGTTTGAGCTATGTTGCAAGGAAGAAAAGGGCAAAAAATCAGAGATGGTTCTACAAAGAAAGGCTAAATGCAAATGCACCGCACATTTTTTTAGATTTATTTTGTGTAAAAAAAAAATGTGCAAACCATCTATCCTTTTCCTCAAAATTCACAATTATGCATTATGTGGTGTTGGTCTATCACACAAAATCCCAACAAAATTATTTCAATGAAGTTATGTACATGTTTTGAGCAGCATTCACGTTGTTTTGTCTCTAATGTGCTGCTGGGTGAGCACTCTTGCACACATGTATTAAGTTGTGGACTTTGGCCTCTGTTGACTTGCAAGGTCCAAATCCTATTAAGAAATGTCCATAAAGCGGAAATGTGCTGCCTGGCTGCTTGGGGTAATGACCCAGTGTGCTTCTCTCACATTGTCCTTTTTACTCGGCATGCATTTTTGCAGTCATATGCTGATGTTTATGAATCTCTAACTGTGTTCACCAACTGTGTTCCACTTCAGTAATCTCCAATCAAAACGTTGATTCACCTAAATCTTAAGAGTCCCTTTCATCCATTGTCAATTTTTCCGTTGTTTTTCTTTTTACTTTTTTCTCAGCAGTCTTGCATCAGCATGCAACATCAAACATGATTCTTCAGAAAACCTGCCTGTAAAGATGATTTTTTTTTTCCCGTGTTAAATTAGCCTGCAGGGATTCCCAACAACAAGTGTTTCCATGGAAGGAACGACGAGCCACAACAGCTTCTACTACCAGCTACTTTTTTATATTTTAACGGCTGAACGGGAGCCAGTTCTCAGGATTTTCTTCTTGTTTGTTTTTAATTAGTTACATAATAGGAAGCTCAGAGCGGCGGCAGTGTGGAAATAAATTATTTTGCCCTCACATATTGATATGCCGTAGCATTCCTCTGCATTTATACTCTGAACCTTGTTTTTTTTTTTTTAAACAAATCCACAAACTCACAAAAAAAATGCTTAGTTGAACTCTCTTCCAAGCCAGAAAATAAAACGGTTTTCTGGTAAAGTGTGGTGACTCAGCTCTATAAAAAATAGCGCTCAGAGCAAATTAATGACTTCATAATTTTTATGCTTCTAGAGTTCTAACAGATATGCTAATGAGCCTTGTTGTTGTTTTTAACACTTTCTTTTCTCCTTCGTGTTTCTCCAGGATCCTCGTAGTAAACACAAATTTAAGGTCCACTCCTACTCCAGTCCCACCTTTTGTGACCACTGTGGCTCCCTCCTGTATGGGCTGATACACCAGGGCATGAAATGCGACCGTAAGTATACAAAGTATTTGGATATGCTTGTGTGCTTAGCCTGAATATAGAGAGCTGTGTTTGTGGAGGCCACAAAGTGAGTTTGAACCACACAGATCCTCCTCTGGGATGTTCTCCATTTTTTGCAACTGTTTTGGTCCCTCTGTTTGCTTTATTTCTGCTCTGGATACACGACGCAGCCACACAGATCAGGTCCAGCAGATGGGAGAAATTAGCCCCTATCAGGGTGCAGTTGTTCTTTCGTCAGCCACCAACGCAATAGATGCAGTTTAAGGAGACAGAGAAAAATGCTTTCCTGTTTTCTTTTTTAAACTCCTTAAACCACCTTAAAGCCATGGTGGCTTGTTTTTACCATTAATGCCCGTTGATGCGTATTCTACACATACCTAGGATAGCATTTAAAGTATTTGCCACCAGCTAGTTGTCAGACTCATCTCCAATTATACTTTCTTTCACTAGTTTTTGTATTAAATAACTGGATTTATATTAATTTGCAACAATCTCTACCTAATTTAACACAAAGCAAAAACACAAATAATAGTTTTTTGTGTTATTGGAAAATAATTTCAGGTAGTAAGTGGTTTAGCACATTTTTCTAGAGATGAAAATCATTAAAGTTAAAAGGTATTTCAAATTGTAATATTACATGGTGTCTGTGTTTGTACTCTACACCCGTGCTGTAATTACGTCCTGGTTATTTTATAGAACTAATTAGAAAATAATGTTTGGTATCTGTGTTTGGATATTGCAACTTTCTCAACACACAACCCTTCTTCTCCAGCAACTAAACATGTCTCTCTTCTCCTCCTACACTAAAATTACTAGTTGCTTTTAACAGACAATATTTTCTTCACAATCTGCAAACAGCTCTGCTCTTTGAGAACACCAAGCTTTTTACTCAAGCTTCAGTTTGTGTTAATATTAATAAATATCTGCTGACATTCCCCTAACAGTATGCTTTATGTCCTTTTTAAATACGGGCTAACTGTTCCAAAGTAGAGACACTTATTTGCTTGGTAGAGCTGTTTAAGGAGCAGAGCTACTTTATGTTCTTTCAGAAATGGGAGCACGCGCAAATGCGGGTTTATACGCATTTAGCACCCGCAAACACATTTCTTCATGAATCTTGACTCTGTATTACATCAAATAAACCTCTTAGGGAAAATGACCAATTCCTGTAAATTTGTCGAATGACACACATGATCTGTTTAGGTCACCTCTGGTTGTGATTTAAGCGTCTGGACATCAGTCTTCCATCCGTCGACAGCTGGGTCTCCTGAATTTCCCACGATCAAACTTGGTTGAAATAAGTTCAGACATCAGCTCTTACCTGAGCTACACAACAATATACAATCACAATTATCGACATGTGTGCAATTGCAACCTCAAAGGACTGCTTAGGTGCAATAGGTGGTACGCTGTAATATTTCAATAGCCACGCTCTGCATCTCAGTGATTAACTTGGTTGGTTGGATGGATTTCACTCGCAGTTGAGCCCGAACATCTTGAATTTATCTCACTGAGATGCTTAAGCCAAGGGAGAGCGCCGGGAATATGATGATAACAGAATAAACGGAAAGGAAATGTGGCTGAAATGTAAATGACAATGTTACATTCAACAATGAAATGGCATGGGCAGGCTTACACACAAATTTGATCAGATTTCATCTGTTTAATCAGATGTTGTAATCATTAAATTGCATTTATATGACCTTCCTGCATGTGCAGTTCTTTTTAATTTCCAGCTCTCTGTCTTGGTGCTTAACACTTGCTGTCAGTAATTGTATTTTTAATAACGTAGACGGTGGATCAAAAATTATGCTGGCAGCTTTCCTGCCATGATTTAAATCAAATGCATCATTTCTAGGAATTCACATGCTCATGGTGAGGTTTTTATATTTGCTCGGCGTAGCCAATTTATCAGCGATACAAAAAGGAGCTGTGTTTCTGCAGAGCTCGGTTTAACTATGACCATTATTAATATTTCCTCATTGCACCCATTGAATGCACACAATGTGTGATGGACTTTGACTCAAGCGGCTATATTACACCATAGCAGCTTCTTTTACATAATTTACTAACAGGTCTAGTGTAATATGGGTCTATAAAAACGTACAGTATCCAGATAGAAAACCTGGGTACATTCACCTTTGCTTGAAAGGCGTTACTACAAGAACAGAATCTTTAGACCACTTATTTGGGCTGAACTACGGATCTTCTGGGCTGGAGAGGACCATTTTGAACTTTGCTGATTTGCTTGTCAAGTTACATAACCAAAATTGGACCATATTCAAGCTTAGATCACAGGTGCATCTCAATAAATTAGAACAGCACTGAAAGGTTATTTCAATTATTCAGCTCAAAAAGTGAGACTTGCACAGACTCATCACACGCAGGGTGATATTTCAATTTTATTTATTGCTGTTAATTTAGCTTATAATGGCTAATGAAAACCAAAACTTCAGTTGATCAGATAATTAGACAACATAAGACCAATTAAAAAAAAAGATTTTAATATGTGAATGTTATCTTGTGGCCTACACGATAGTGAAAAAGACCGTCCACAAACGAGGAAATGTCGGTGCTTCAAGAGCCATCACACACAAACTTTTCCAGGACATGACTTACAACTCTCACTCTCACATTATTGGTGTTCAGCTACACCTGAAGGGAGAGACAACTGGAAAGCTGCCATCAAAGCAAGTTTGTCTTCCTGAACAGCTCAGCGGAGCCGCAGGCTGATCTCCTGCATGCCACGCCACAAGGATAAAGTTGAAATAAAACTGGGCGCAGACCCAGGAATGAGTGTCTCAACAGAATGTGAACCTTTTTATTGAAAACCTGTCTACCGATCTTTGTAACATTCTGATGTTTTCATTACTTGAGTCATATTCATCAGAAATAAGCCTATGAAATAGATATTTCAGCAAGAAATCTGTAGACAAGTTTCGCTTTTTTATTTATTATGAATTAACTTTTTGATGACATGTGAATTCTCTTGTTAACTCTAACTATAAAAGAGTGTTCTCTAAGTTATTTGTAAATCACCGTATTACCCTGGACAACTCCACAATCGTCGCTTTAAACGCCGTGATAGTATAACCCTGTTTGCTGCAGACCAGGGAACAGCCGACATGTCCGTTTTACAGCAGCGCTCACAACTCCAGTACATCTTATTGGCAGAAACTGGCTGCTGCGTATGCTCTTAATACCATTATTAAGCCCTAAGAAGGAATATAGCAGATTAATCTGGCCTCCTCTGAGATTTCCTTTGCTTAGGTTTAAGACATCCTGAGGACCAACCCGTTTTCTAATGCACATTATAATGCTTTGAGATATAAAATCTTAGAAAATGAAAGTTATTTTCTCGTTTATATAAGTGCTAAATGTCTAAATTCTAAAAATGCTAAATGCACAGAGTATAAGGACATGTATGGCATGTTTTTCCCCCCTTGGTTCGTTTTGCTGTGTGGGAGCAGACGCCAGGTTGCATGAATGAATGGTATGTTTTGTCTCTGTTGGAGATGTGAGATAAAAACCTAACACAAGAACCAACAGCAGCAGATTAACATCTCTGCAGAGCAGCTCCAGCATCCACTGATTGCAGATTGGAGCTCAATGATTGGCATCAGAGAGGTCTGCCATCTAGTGGACAGAGTGAGAATTGACGTTCTCCCTCTTTACGCGCGAGCCAAAAATAAAGTTGTTTTTTGCCAGTTTGTGATACTTAGTACCAAATGCTAAGAAATGTCTCGTTTTGAGAAAATAAGGTTGGTTTTGTTAGTTATAGCAATATGCAACTACAGGTTCTGTGCAAATATTTGTATGAATGTTAGAGTCCCCTTACAAACATTGCAATAAAGAGGAGCTAGAGGTGCAAGAAGATATTTTAGAGCAGGAGATGACTCCTCTAATGTCTCCTGCATCAAACTTAAACTCAAACAACATATTGTTTGAAACTCCTGTTGCATATTTTTCTTGACTATCACAGTTATGTTGTAGATGTCTCTCTGCTGTTAATTAGGGATGCACCATATTAGAAAATCTTGCAAGAGTGATGATACTGGACGAAATCAGTTGCAATGAATGCCGTTTTCACTTCTTTTCCTTCTTTCTCGTCTATGCTTCCATTTCTCTATGACCTTTAGTAAGATTCTTCCCAAATGAAAAAAAAAAAATCAGGACAGTTGCAAATATTTTTAGTGGATGTTCCTGCAACATCCTCCCACTGTTGGGTGGAGCAGGTTTAAGAGAAATTACCAAAATAAAAAATAAAAAACAAGCGGGGATAAAAGAGAAAGCACCCCCTCTCTAAAAAATATGGCAGCGTGGCCAAATTTAAAAATATTTACTGTAAGGACAAGACTTCTGAAGACTAGAAAAACCAAAGTAGAATTGTTTCGCAATAATACTCAGAAGAGGAAACATTAAAGAAGCACAAACGGCTCATATCAACAAGCACGGTGGTGGCGAGACGATGAGTTGCAACTTTCATTAATTGAGTGAACTTCCTTGAAGTAAGATAAATAGTCAAACTAGTCTCAGCTGAAGCTCGCCACAAACTGGGTCAACGACAGAACGATCATCTCAAACACAGTAGCAAATATACAGCTGAATGGGTGAAAATGGAAAGAATCAAGGGTCCAGTCAAAGTCCAGTATTCAGTTTGACTGAAATGCTGCAGTGGGATACTTACAAAAAAAACAATAGAAAATTAGAACTGTCTCGTCCAGGAGTGACGCAGAAAAACGTGTCCAAGGCTGGACTATTATAAATCTTTACTATCAGGAAGTCCACAAGATGCAGTTAGAAGCCGTCAGCTGACTATTGACTACTATTAGTTCTATTGTTGCACCGATACCGATACCAGTATCGGACGGGGCGCCGATCCAGCACTAAAATGGTGGTATCAGTATCGGTGAGTACCACCAAATGCACCGATACCATTTTGATGTTTGTATGTCGCTTAAACGCAGCCTTCTCTCTCCTGACTTGTATTATACTTGTTATATAAGTTCATGAAAGTTGCACTATTTTGGCATTTGAGAGCCAAAACTTAAAAGAGATTATTCAATTATTAATGTAATTTTACTGTCTTACTGTTGCACTACTATTATACATGTTATAATTTCACGAATGTTGCACTATTTTGGCCTTTGAGAGACAAAAGTTTATTCAGCTATTGTCACCCATTCCAGGTAGGCAATAAAAAGTTCTACTACCCTAAGTAGTATGCAGTTCTTCATATATACACACACACGTCAATTTCAAACAGATGGTATCGGTATGGTATCAGTATCGGCCAAATCTGCACAGCCAGGTATCGGGTATCGGTATCGGGGCCAAAAAATGGCATCGGCGCAACAGTAATTAGTTCTTAATATGACTTTGCTGGCTGAGATATTTTTGTGTTGTCCTTTTTCAATTTGGACTGTTTTCTTTATTCAGGAAGAAAGACACAGATTTCTTATACAAGAAGCTTTATTTGTGATTCTTTGTTTAGGTAAACTACACGCCATAAAATAAATCAGAACCAGCTCTCCAAAAGTTTCAAATGAAGGGAAGAAGTTATTTTTCAAGTGTAATAATAAAATACAGTAAACGTGATTTTTAGCCTTCACTGTCCTCATCTCCCTTTTAGTTATTTATGTCTGAACTTAGCCGCTCCAAGTCACAGCAGAGCTCTTATTTACAAGCTGAAAACTGTTGATTAGAAGGAAGTTTGATAGTTGTCTGTGTGTATTTGGTGTTTTCTCAGACTGTATGATGAACATCCACAAGCGATGTGTCGCCAACGTCCCGAGCCTGTGCGGAACGGATCACACGGAAAGGAGAGGACGCATCCAGATCTCCGCCCAGATCGACCAGAACATTCTCATCGTCACCAGTGAGTGCTCTCTGTCCGTTCATCTCTTCGTTTTTCGCTTTGAAAAACTCTCACACACACACGCGCGTGCATGCGCGCGCACCCTCCAAGCAAAGCGCTCCATCAGACTAAGACTGAAACTGGAAAGTCCATTTAGTCGTTCAATTATCCAACGATTGACCCACATCTCCAGCGTGATGTGCAGCCACGTGCCAGCTTCCGCTGCCAGACAGCTGTGGATTGATTATGGAAGAGAAACTAAACAGGTGTTTTAATGCTGTCAGATGCAGAGTTATTCGGGGCAGGCAGAGACGGGCGCCAACCTCCAGACTATTTATATTGCACCTTTCCTTTTTTCCTTTTAACTTATGTTTCTCTCCTGAATCCTTGTCAGTCAAAGAGGGAAAGAACCTGGTGCCCATGGACCCAAATGGCCTGTCAGACCCGTACGTTAAGCTCAAGTTTGATCCCGGACCCCAAGAGTGAGAGCAAGCAGAAGACGAAGACCGTCAAAGGGAACCTCAACCCCACTGAATGAAACGTTTTCTTGTGAGGACATCTCTTTTTTCCCTTCTCTGTGTTAATTTTCATATCAGCTTGTTTCTTTTCTATAAAAAAGAAAAAAGAAAAAGGTTGGCCTCATTTTCAGTCACGTAAGCACAAAACTCTCCTTTGAAACCAGGTCTGTCCTTATTCTTTAAGGTTTCTGGGTTACTGTGCCCTCCAACAACAGAAAGTCATTTAGTGTCAATTTCCCCACGCGGAAATAAAGAGAGAGCCACCCTCCTTTTTTTATTTAAATCTGTTTCTAAAGTGAAAGTCCTGCTTTCTGCTGACATCTCCTAGTAAACTCAAAGACACCGACAAGGACCGGCGTCTCTCAGTGGAGGTATGGGACTGGGACTTGACCAGCCGGAACGACTTCATGGGTTCGCTCTCCTTCGGCATCTCAGAGCTACAGAAGCAAGGAGTGGATGGATGGTGAGACGGAAGATTATATTCCAAAAGTATTCACACCCCTTTAACTTTTCCACGCTTTGTTACGGACCCACAGAAATCTGTACGTATTGGGATTTTGTGTGTTAGACCAACACAAAGTAAGGCGTGGGTGTGAAGCAGGATGACAAGTATACATGATTTACAGCAGAATATGTTTACAGATGAAAATTAACAAAACCGTGTGTGAATTTATAGCAAGCCCCTTTTAATCTGAAACCCCTAAATAAATTCCAGTGGAACCAGTTTCTTTTAGAATGACCCTGAATGTTAAATAGAGTCCAGCTGTGAGCTATTTAAACTCTCTATGAGCTCAGCTGTCCTGTTTGTTAGAGATCATTACAGAACAAATGGCATCATAAAGACCAGGGAGCACAGCACACAGGTGAGGAGAAGTTTATTGTGCATTTCCTGAGTACGACACAACTGTGAATCTACCTTATCTAAATGGTCTACCTAGACCAGGGGTCTGCAATCCGAGGCTCTGGAGACACAAGTGGCACTTCATAACTTTGATTAAAATACCAAAGAATAAACTAAAGTTGTTGAATACAGATAAAACACATGTAAATTTTCATGGAATTGAACTTCCATTAATTGCATAATGCTAAAAGTACCAATAAATGGAAAGTAGCTTTTTATTTAACATTATTTTCCACAAAATTAAGCCATCCCATGGAAGAAAATGGATCTATGCTCTTTGTGCCTTTTTAATTTAAAACCTAAAGATAGAAATAAAACGGTGGTTCAGTAAAAATGACAACTCATTTTCTATAGTAGATTTTCTTTAATTATAAGCTGTCTTTTGTTAAAAGGTAACATTCGTGGCTCTGAATAAGTTTTATTTGGCTGAATTCTGGGCAAAAACTGCTGTGTGGATGGTAAAGGTTGCAGACCCCTGACTTAAACTGACAGCCAACACAAGGAGAGGCTTGATCAGAGAAACAGCCAAGAAACCGATGAAAGCTCTGGAGGAGCTGCAGAGATCCACTGCTTAGGTGGAAGAATGTGTTGACAGGACAGTTGCTAGCTTTTCTCAAATATCTGCTTTTATTAGTGAAAGCAAATAAAAAAAAAGCTATTTTCTAGCAAAATGTTTACATAAAATCCCATAATCTAAATTGATGTTTGTGGTCATAAGGTGACAAAATGCGGAAAGGCTTCAAGAGTCTATTGCAACGCACTGTAATGTGGGATAAGATGGATACCAAAGGCAGGATGTAACACAGGTGTGAACATTGGACTTCAGGTTTAAGCTGCTGTCCCAGGAAGAAGGTGAATACTTCAGTGTTCCTGTCCAGCCGGACGGAGAAGACGGCGACGAGGGCATACGAAAACAGATGAACGTAAGTTTCACACGAATAGAAAATCACAATTTTGATTCTGCTCATTAGTTTCTAACTGGGCTTCCTTTCCATCGTTGGTTCTAACCTCCTGCAGAACACAAAAATAGGTCCCGGAAAGACCAAAGAGTCGTCCTCGGTTTACAAGTACGACAGCAACGGCAATCAGGACCGCGTCAAGATTGCAGATTTCAACTTTGTCATGGTTCTGGGAAAAGGCAGCTTTGGAAAGGTGAGACTTCTCTTCAATTTAATTTATATAGCGCCAATTCATGAAACATGTCAACTCAAGGGACTTCCCAAAGTCAAATTCAATCAGATTATACAGATTGGATCAGATTATATAGATTGGTCAAAAAAAGTTTCCTCTCTAAGGAAACCCAGCAGGTTGCATCAAGTCTTAACAAGCAGCATTCACTCCTCCTGAAAGAGCGTAGAGCCACAGGAAGAGTTGTCTGCATTGTTGATGGCTTTGCAGCAATCCCTCATACTGAGCAAGCATGAAGCGACAGTGGAAAGAAAAACTCCCTTGTCATGTAAAAGCAAAATCAAGTTTGATTAAAATCGTCTCCTCTTTAGGTGATGCTGGCAGAGAGGAAAGGTACAGATGAGCTGTATGCCATCAAAATCCTAAAGAAGGATGTGGTGATCCAAGATGACGACGTAGAGTGCACCATGGTGGAGAAAAGAGTTCTGGCTCTGGGTGGAAAACCACCATTCCTAACTCAGCTGCACTCATGTTTCCAAACCGCGGTAAAAAAGATTCTCTCCAATCATAATATTGACCGATGTTCCGTTGTTGTTTTTTTCTTGTTTAGATTTAATCTTCTCAGTTTTAGTTTTTGAGTTATCCATAAATTCCTAATTTCTTCTCCTTGATTCCCTTTAGGACCGGTTGTATTTTGTCATGGAATATATCAACGGAGGAGACCTCATGTACCAAATCCAACAGGTTGGCAAGTTCAAGGAGCCTCATGCTGTGTGAGTAACTATCATGCACGTGATTTTCCTTTGTGAAAAATTGGTCTTAGGGTCATGCTTGATGTTAAAGTTTAGTATTCTACCGCAGAAAGGCTTAGATTGTTATACG
The DNA here is from genome assembly GCF_011125445.2 of Fundulus heteroclitus. Taxonomy (NCBI): domain Eukaryota; kingdom Metazoa; phylum Chordata; class Actinopteri; order Cyprinodontiformes; family Fundulidae; genus Fundulus; species Fundulus heteroclitus. The sequence continues at coordinate 34,053,331 of NC_046365.1, forward strand.
TACATGCATCATAGAGTTTTCGATAGGCAAACTCTCAGCCTGCGGGAGGTGGGCTGCTACAGAAGCACGGCTGGAGTCCAGATTGGGTTTCTTATTGTAAAGATTTAAAGATTTAAAGATTTAAAGATTTAAAAACAGCACCAAGCCTGTGCTACAATCGTGAACACGTCGGCCCTTGCTTCACTTTCACAATCAATTGAGTTTGAGCATTTTTGAACGCGGGTGTTCACACGGTGCTCATTCCAGGCCAGTTTGTTTGCAGTGAACAATTTGACTGGGATCCCTGTGGATTGTTAAACAGGGCATCCAGAAAGTCTATCCATCCATTTGTTTGTTCCTCCACCCACTTCTTCCAGCCCCTACAACCATCCAATATCTGAAACGTCCTCCAGCTTTTCTGCATCAAATATTTTTTCCTCTGGTACTTTGTGGCCCTTTGCTCTAGGACAAGCGAGATGGAAAGAAAGTATACTCCCTGTTAAGTCTCGACGTTTTAACATTATTCTGGCTTTTGTCTCGTGTGAAAAATTACCAAATATACCTCAATATTACAAACTCAAGCGGCACCTATCCAACATCACAATTATTCGACAAAGGGAACCAACATGGAAGCAGTTGTTAGCAAATTGGTACACAAAGAAAAATCCTAAGATACAAAAGATATAACTACAATGTATAATGGGAGGTATATTATTTTTTTTAAAAAATGACTAAGTTTTGTTCCTCTCTTATTTTTCATACTCATAGTATTTCCTTTTTCTCCGGCTCTGTTGGACTTTCAAACACAGAGCAAACATCTGTGGTGTTTCTTTCAGCGCTTTAAAATAATCTTATAGTTTCTAATTTGTTGCAACATTTATCTTGCAGTGAACTTTATCACAGAAAAGATACCATTACTGCAAGTTTACACTTCCTATCTAAAGATATAACCCGCCGAGTAGCGTTTGCCACAGTAAGAACCCTAATTCAGATAAGTATATACATTCCTAGAGGCTTTTTAACAACTGAACCCATCCGTTTTATGAAAAAAAGTGCTTTTTGTATTCTTTTACCTTAGTTATCTAAAAATCATTTCCAAAGGGCTTAGTGTGATACAAAT